>NC_047660.1:64306720-64564220 GCF_011762505.2 Arvicanthis niloticus | reverse complement strand
CATGTTTGTTAACTTGATTTCCCTGGTAGGCACATTCAAGTGGGATAAACATGAAAGCACTTTATCCAAGCATGCAAGGAGAGTCTTGGGAAGCCACAGGAATGGCAGAGCTCCAACAGCAGGGGAGTCATTGTCACACCAGGGCCCCAAGGGCAGAGGAATGCCCAGAGAGGGGCCAGCATAGAGGTTCTGTCTCATTCCCCCCAACCCCCCATGTCAGTCTCCTCACTTCCAGGGGAAGCCTGTTGATAAAGGAAGGGAACCTCCTGAGAGCAGGCAGAGCTGCCTGGGAAGAGACAGAGAATGCGGATAGAGGGCCATGGGAGAGAGGAGGCATACCTGCTCATTGCCTTTTCCTTCTTATTCCTGTAGCTGAGAAATTGTCTCTTTCTCAGGAAGGATGCTTGAATAAATTACTTTGGCCGAAGCCAGCTAATGGCAGACTGAGCCTTTTGCAGGTGGCAAGATGTCTCAGGATAGAATCAGAAAGGAGGGGAGTGTGCTTGGCTGTTCTTTGTCATCTCATTGGGATCTCACTGGGGAGATGACTCTTCTTTAGCCTCAGTGCCAATTAGAAAGATTCCTGAAGATTGACAGGTCACTGGGGGAGAGGGGGCTGCGAGGAGATACAACTCAGAGCTGTGGGAAAGACACTCAGGCAAAGCAGACCCCAGTATCTAAGGCCTTCAAAAGGAGTCCAGGCATGGGTAGGGAGACCTTAAGCTGAGAGGAGTGAATGGGGAGACTGAGACACCAGCTGCATCCTGCGCAAACTCCCTGTGCATCCCTGCTACCCGTAGGCTGTTGGAGAAGTGAGAGGATTTTCCCAAGTGCCATAGAGATGGGCAGCTTCATCTCCTACTCAAGTAGTATCTGTCAGTCCTTCTGCCCAAAGGTTCAAATCTCTCCTAATCAGCTGAAGGCCTGAGGATGCAGAGAAAAGAGAGGGTGCTGAGACACAGAGGCAGAAGGGAACCAAGGTTAGCTAGCCTAGAGGGTGTTAGCCTGGGCGTTAGCCTGGAGGTTAGGCGGAGGATGTGATAGAGAGAACTGTGGGTGGCATGTCAGTATCTCTAGGTGTTCATTTGAACATCTTGCACACAAGATGCCTGGAACACTGTGAAAGTTTCTACCACTGAGATCTGAAGTAGAAGGAGAGACAGACCTGTGATCACACACACACACACACACACACACACACACACACACACACACACACACAGTAGCTCTTATCCTGTCCAGTCTCTAACATCATGGGGACAATTCACAGTTATTTTTCTGTTGTTCTGTGTGCTAGTGCTGATACCTAGAGTCTTGTGGACACTGGGTAAGCACTCTGCTAACTCAGTCCGATCCCCAGCCTCATAATTATCCCTTGACTGTGGCTCATGGACCACATCTGTGCTGTTCTTCACTGAGACAAGAGTAGAAGAAAGATATAGTGCTGAGGCAGCGAGGGACTGAGCGAGTGCTTATCCATTTGGGCCCTCCCTACTTTATCTACAAGATGTGGCTCGCACTATCTTGCTTGTCTGAGGGCAAAGCTCACCCAGATGATCTCTTGAGGTCTCTCCTAGGACCTCTTGAGATCTGTGATTTCATGGAGTCAATTTTGATTCTGCCTCTAAATAGTTGTGTGATTCTAGGTTCTCTCTCTCTCTCTCTCTCTCTCTCTCTCTCTCTTTCACTCCTTCTCTTTCTCTTTCTCTCTCCCTCTCAGAGTCCCCAGACTCCTCATCTGCAGAACGAGAAGTCTAGAGACCTGATGTATTTTTGCTTTTAGCAAGATGGAACCGGAACAAATACCCATGCTCACCACATGTCAAATTCCATGTTGTTTTCTATGAAAATAACGGCATGGGCTAGGTACTCAGATTCATCCTGTGCAGATGGGGAAACTGAGGCATGGAAAGGAGAAGTAACTGGTTCAAGGTGAGACAGCAAGCTGATGCCCTCAGCTACTGTACAGTTTTGCTTCCCAGGCTGCAGTTCTATGGGAAAGAAAACACCTGGAGTGTGGGGTTTCGCAGGCAAGGGTTCCTTGTGGTCAGTGTTCACACATACACATCAGATCCTAACTGATTTCTTGGAGGCTTACCTTCTCCAGTGGCTTGGGGGATGAAGGACAAAGAACTCTTGGGGGAGTGAGGATGTAGAACAAGAAAAGAGACAGAATGCTGGGTCAATAGCTAAAGGGACCACAGCAGAGCCATCAGGAAATTTTCCCTTGGTCACCTGGGAGATGAGCTCCCAGCCCTAAAGTCAGAGAGCAGGGCAAAGGCCAGTGGGCCTGGCACTGGAGTTGTGCAGCACTGAGATCATCTGTGCCCCAGGATATTCTCAGGGCAGGATGCTGAGGCTGCTCCAGACAGTGGTATGCACTGTAGTAGAACTAAGCATGCACTCAATGTACAAAGGACCAAGTGGGTAGGTGGGTGGCCATGGAGGTGAAGTGACAGAGAAGCAGAGGGACAGGCTGAGGCTTGGCTGGGAGGCGTGAAGATGGACAGAGCCAGCTGTGAGCAGCAGCATGTTAGTACTTCTAGGCATTCATTTGGACATGGGGACTAGCCACATGTATTCCCTGCCTTTGGGGTCTTCCACGAGTACACACAGAGCACTCCCACCAGGCCCAGGCCCAAGACCCAGTGAACAGCTCCAGCATCAAGTCACAGTGCAGTTTATTCAGCCACAGAATCATTTTGGTCCCAACCTTCCCAGTTACTGGCTGCCTTTGTCCGTGATCTCTGTCTCAGGCTTGGCCTATTCAGGACTCTGGGGACCTAGGAGGGTGGGTAGGGTCCTTAGGGTCTGGAGCTCACAGTCTGCCAGGCAGGCTCAGCTGCAGCCCCCGACACCCTTGATGAGGCTGGCAGCCTCAGGGATCTGGCGGAAGAGGTTGCGCAGAGTGTCTAACTCCTGGGTGAGCTGGTCCACACGGCTGCGCAGACGCTCATTTTCAGCCATGTACTCCAGCACCTTCTGTTGTGTCTCCATAATGCGCCTCTTGGCCTTGTCCCGGCTCTTGCGCACCGCGATGTTGTTGCGTTCGCGTCGCAGCCGGTACTCCAGGCTGTCTTTGTTCACTGCCTTCTTGCCCTTATGTGAGGGGCCAGCAGGGGAAGGTGCCTTGAGAAGGGGGCTGCAGGGAGGGGCAGCAGCAGCCACAGGGGCCTGGAGGGTAAGGGGATAGAGAGTTGAGGGTTCACCAGGAGGCAGAGGGAAGACTAAGCAGGAATCCCAGAACCGAGAGCATATGTGTGGCTTCAAAGGAATAGGAGGCTACCAAGCAGCTCCCTGTCTGTCAGATATCCCCCTGTCTCTGTGAAGGACTGTAACCCAGAAGCATATGGTCCTTGGTCTGAGACCAAGCTTTCTTTCATGCTCTCATATTCTCCGAGGACCCTTTCCTTTGGTTTGTCTGTAGTAAGTTTCCTGTTCTAAAATTCTAGTCAGCTGCATTTCCTCATCCAGAAGCAAGCAGAAGAGAAATAAGAGATGGGGTATAGTGGGCAGCAGGAAAGCTGGTCCCGCCCGAGATCAGGGCAGAGCAGCTACTACAAGTGTCTTCAGGACACAGTGGAGTTCTGAGAAATGAATTCAGAGTCGGGAAACAGACCTTGGGTTAGGCCATGTTCACAGAGGAGCAGCAGACTTGTTAAGGAAGCCCCATAGTCAAGAGTTCCCTCATCCAACCACCTTGCTCCACCCCGGGGAGGAAAATGGGAGAGCTACCTTGATCTTACCTTGAGGACGCGCAGGGGCTGGCCAGGTGCTGCCAGGGTTGGGGGGAGATGCACTGCAGTCTGCCCACAGTGTGCCACTTGGTACTGCAGGGGATTGTAGCTGCCTCGGCTTGTGCCTCGGTTGCCCTCTGGCCCTCGAGGCTCCTCCTTCACTGCCACAGCCCTGGGGTCGTAGCTCCCTGGATTGCTGTAGATGCCAGGTCCCACAGCCTTCCTATCTGGGCCAAATGTGTGTGAGGGATAGGCAAATGGCCGAGGGTCAGCCGGCAGGTAGTGAGGAAATGAAGGGGTTCCTGGGCCCTTAAGGCTTCGGGCTTCAGGCGTTGGCTTCATGGCAAAGAGGTCAGAAAGTAGCTGTTCTTCCCCAGACTCGATGTAGGCGGAGAGGTCGATGGAGGCCTCATGCTCACACATGTCCCCCAGCTCCCCTGGTCCAGCTCGACCCCCTGAGAACTCAAGTGGCTGCTGGCTACCCCGAGGCTCACACTCATAGTAGGTCCCGTGGGACATGGCTGGCCCGCCCCCTTGGCTCCCCGCCCCTGGGTTCTGTGCTGGGGGGCGCTCGTTGGGATGCTCAGCCTGCCCTCTCTTGATCTCCCCGTCCTAGAGATGCCCTAGGTCTGCCCTCTCTGGTCTTCTGTCACCAACTCCTACGTGGCTTCTCTCCTCCTCTGCTTCCCTTTCCTTCTGTAGTCAGTGCCTCTTCCTTTCTTCCCTTTTCCTCTCTCTCCTTGGTGTGACTCAGGGAGGGGCAGGGCACACCCCAGAGGGAGGGGTGCTTAGCAGTTAGGGTGCTCTTTGCTGAGGCCCCAGCCACAGTCCAGGAGTTACTGTTTGGGAAAGTGGCCCTTCTTGCGCTGTGAGCTCAAGGGATTCTAATCCCTTGCCCAGAGTAGCTTCTCTGAATGTCTGTCTTCCTCCGACTTCCAAAGAGATTTGTGCAGAGTGAGGTGCCAAGCCAGAGCCAACAGACAAAGCACTCTTCCAGTGCCAACTTGGTCTAAACTCCTCCCTTGATGCATCTTCCTCCCTGTTCCCCCCAAGTCCTGAACTCCACCTACCCTGGGGTAAGCCAGTTCCTTCTGTAGCCCCACCTCCCATGACACTCTTCTCTGTGTAGACCATCATTGTTTGAAGGGTTTGGGAAGTAGTAGTAGATTCTAGGACCAAGCTGTCCCTGCGCTAGTACAGGGTATGCACACTTGCTAGTTTTGAGATGGGGTCTCATGATGTAGCTCAGGCTGGCCTTGAACTCACAGAGTTCTGCCTGCTTTTGCCTCCAGAGTGCTGCTAGTACTTTGGCTAGGTCTTTGCACAGGCTTGTGCACATGTTTCCAGTCTTGGCTACAGCTGGCAGTCTGGCACAGTCCTGGACTGCCTGGACATAGCTGAGGTTTCTGGTCAAGACATGGGCCCGGTACCTCAGGCCCAGACAGGCTGCTGCCCCAACAGACGGGATCCGCTGGAGGCCCCAGTTGCTCCACCCTGAAAGAGGCTCCGGCTGACCCCACCCCGCACTGGCTGGAGGCTTGCCTCTTACTTCCTGTGCCCTGGGCTGCATGCAGGCCCTGGAGCTCAGTGCAGCTCTGCTGCACTCCTTCTGCGTGACTGGTTTCTGACCTCTAGTGTGTGTCTCTTGGGTCCACTTCCTTTTGTAGGCTTGAGAAGCCTTCTCTCTTGTCCTCACCTCTTCCTGGGACTGTTTCAGGGTCCGGAGGAGAAGCTAGTAGCTGCCTGACCACCCTTCTTAATCTTCTACTAACCCTCAAAGTTCATTTTTCTTTTTTGATTGGGAACTCCCCACTCCCTCCAGTCAGTTGTGCTCTGCTTCAGGCAGGGCTCTGGATTTAGTGGCAAGAAAAGAACACAGAGACATGAGAAGTGTGTTACTTTAGTTTTATTTTATTTATTTATTTATTCATTTATTTATTTTAGGTTGAGTCTCCCTGTTAGCCTAGGCTGGCCTTGAACTCTCATCTTCCTGCTCTAGCCTCCATGGAGCTGAGCTGACAGGTGTGCTGTCATACCCTCCTGGTTCTTTTATTACAAACAGATGTTCTAGGGGAAGGGACAGAATTTTAAAAAATGAATTAAAATGAATTCATTATTCTAAAGTGTGTGTTGTGTGTATGTGTGTGTGTGGGGGGTATGTGCACACTTCTAGGTACCCATGGAAGCCAGAGGTACCAGATCTCCTGGAGCTGGAGTTACAGGCAGTTGTGAGACACCCATTGTGGATGCTTGGAGCCAAACTCAGGTCCTCTGGAAGAGCAGTAAGTGCTCTGAACCCTTGAGCTATCTCTCCAGCCCTAAGAATCAGAACATTTTCTAAGCTGAGTATTCCAAGGACCAGGTAACTGCGAGGGGTCAACAGAGGTAAGCTTTAATAGGACACATATGTTATTGAACACTAAAATTAAACTGTAAATGTGACTTGCCCAGAAGTCAGAAGAGGTACCGTTGATGAATCCTCCGTCCTATCCCCTCTAACGCCACAGTCCACCCCATATGCTCTGAGCACAGCCTGAAGTATGTCCAAAAAATGCTTCCCCCAAAAGCCCTGTCTAAGCAGGGGAGAGGCGGCCGTATACTAGACACAGAGCACCGGAAATAGCGGGGCGATTTCTGCTCTTTGGTCCACATGTCCTTTGTCAAATAGGTACCAAGGCTGAGAGATTTGTTTGGTGACCTGACGCTTCTGGCCACTAGGTGGCAATATTGGTTTCCAAATCCTATACTTTCGGGTCCGCGATGGTTTTGAATCAGGTGGACAGCAGAGGGCAGCCTTTCTCAATTCTGACACCACCCCTGGCCGCTCTGTTCTGGGAAGCAGGAAGAAGGAGGATAGCCAAGGTTGGGGGATTCTCGGTCAGATTGCAGGTAGTGTGGGAAAGCTAGAAGGATTGGTGCCAGGACCAGTTTCAAAGAAAAATTCTGTCCCCTTGTTGACTGTGGAATAACGATAATGGGTAGACCTTGTGTCATCTGATAAAGTAAAGCTTTTTTCAATCGATGATGCGTGCACTTTTTCATGCTGACCGTTTTGCTGTGAGCTAAGGAGGGGAGGTAAAGCAGTATGTTTTATCCTAATTTTATTGACCTGGAAAATAAGGAGGAGAGGCTGAGCTGCACAACTGCACCAGGGAATGGATGTTAGTGATCTCTGAAAGGGCTGATGGCTTGTTCTTGAAATAGCCCTGGGGATGGAGGGCTGCATTAGGTGTGGCTGTATGACTCAGGGATTCTCCTTCCGCATCGCTGGCTGCCTTGGGTAAGGGGAGAGTTTCAGGGTAGCGCCGAATTCCCCGCGGGAGGTGTGCAGATAAAGCCAGCAGGAAATGAGAAGGTCTGCAGCTGTGTCACAGTGAAATAAGTGATGCAGGTGTCTGGACCAGCGGTGCTGGCGCTGCCTGCAGGCTGACGTTAACGTTACCTAGTAACTGAGGCATAAGTAGATAGGGTGTGGATAGGGAAGCAGGAGAAGGGGTTGGGAAAGGAGGAAGCAAGGTGGGAAGGCAAAGCCACCTAAAGACTAGGAGGTTCTTAGGAGGGGAAAGAAGCCTTCCTTGCTCAGCGGGACCAGTTTCCTGTTGCTGCTGCAGTTGCTACCTGTTTGCATTAACTAAAACAATGGGTGAATATTATCTCAGTGGCTTGTGACAGGCTTCTCCCCAGGACTGCCTCAGAGGCTTCCCCGTAGGGCAGAAGCTAAGATAGACTGTGAAGTCTGAGAGGGAACTAGACTCAAATCTGGTTCCTGTCTCTCACCAGCTCTGTGACCCTGGTCAAGCTATCTGATTGTACTGTACTGTAAAATGGCAGTAGTAATGGCTGTCTCATGAGGTTGTTTAAACTTTGAAAATGATAGTGTGTGTAAAGCAACTGACTCAGTGTAGGCTAAGTCTCCTCCCCCTCCCCCCCCCCCCCGTCCCCCCACCTCTCCACTGCTGGTACTGCTGTCCCCAAAGCACTCCTGCTGCCTTGGAGGTTACATTGACAAGCATTTTAAAAATCTGGGTTTTAAATAACAGAAAACCCGTGCGGGTGTGGTGGTGCATGCTTCTAATTCTAACACTGGAGAGGCAGAAGCAGGTGAATCTCCATGAATTTGAGGCCAGTCTAGTTTACATAGTAAGTTTTGGGCTAGTCAGGGCTACACAGAGAAAACCATCTTAAAAACCAACCAACCTACCAACCAACCAACCAACCAACCTACCAACCATCCAACAAAAGCAAAAACAAGAACAGGTAAATTTGGATTTTTACATTTTTTGCATATTTATTTATTTTTTATATTATTTGGGTTTTTTTTTTTTTTGAGACAGTGTTTCTCTGTGTAGCTCTGGCCTCTCTTTCCTTAGTTGTTGATCTATATATTCTTAAATACATGAATACAGTCTACTTAGTCTGTGTAATGTTACTTGTATGTATGTATTTTCAGGGCTGACCATTTGGCATCCACAAACCAGCTGGTGCACTTTTCCCTGGGCAAGACTGTTTCTCCAGCTCTCAGCATTCCTTGGTGCCCATAGTTCTTTGTCTAGGGTTGAATTTTTGTGAGCTTTCTCCCTCCCATGTTAACATGTCTGTTGGGTTCATCTTTGTTCAGGTCATGCTTAGACAATTATGGTGGTCTGACTATTCAGGATCTGACTATTTACCCCCCTATAGATTCATGTATTTCAATGTTTGGCCATAGGGAGTGGCACTATCAGGAGGTGTGGCCTTATTGGAAGTGTGTCACTGTGGTGGTGGGCTTTGAGGTCTCCTATGCTCAAGCTCTATTCAGTGTGGAATCAGAGCCTCCTCCTGACTGCCTACAGATCAAGATGTAGAACTCTCAGCTCCTCCAGTACCAATACCATGCTTCCAACCATGATGGTAATGGACTGAACCTCTGAGACTGTAAGTCAGCCCCAAGTAAATGTTTGCCTTTGCCCTGGTGTCTCTTCACAGCACTAAAACCCTAACTAAGACAACAGCCATTTTGGTGAGACTTCATGGGTACAGCCTCTCCCACATTTCTAGGAGACACAATCTCACAGCAAGCTTCTTGTTTCTCTGGCTCTTACAATCTTTTCTGCCTCCCTCTTCCACAACGTTTCCTGAATCTTAGTGTAGGAATTATGTTGTAGACGTATCCGTTGGGAGTTTAGGAGGGATCTACAAATTCTCATATCGTTTGGTTGTGGTTTTCTGTAATGGTCTCTGTCTTATGAGGAGGTGTTTCCTGATGAAGGTGAGGTATAGGAAGACACATATTTAGGATGTAGTAAGGGATTCTTCTGATGGTAGTAGTTACAGGATCTCCTCCTTCAAGATCCATGACTCCACTTGCCCTGAGGTAGTTGGCTAGGTTTCTAATCCCAGGCATGGTTTCTCTCTTGTTGACTGGGATTTTTTTTTCTTTTTAGATTTTTAAATTTGATCTTATATGTGTAGGTTTTTTTTCTGCCATGTATGTATGTGTAACATGCATGTGCCTGGTGCCCAGGAAGGTCAGAAGAGGAGGTCTGATTCCCTAGAACTGAGTTTGAGACGTTTGAGCCACAATGTGGGTGCTAGGAACTGAACCTGGGTTCTCTGTGAGAGCAAGTGCTCTTAACCACGGAGGCGTCTCTCCTGTCCCACATTTAGGTATTTCAGAGGACAACTCTGTGTGAGTCAGTTCTCGCCTTCTGCCCTGTGGATCTCAGAGACTAAACTCTAATTATCAGGCTGGGTGGTAAGTACCTTTATCGGTGCTGTGGTCTCTGGCTCTTGTTTTTTCCTCTTCCGCCGCCTCTTCCTCCTCCTTCTCTTATTTCTTGGTTTCTTTTTCCTGGGATGCAGCTTTTTTTTTTTTTTTTTAAAAAAAGATATATTTATTTATGTATATGGTTGTTTTGCCCCGGTGTAGATCTGCACACCAGAAGAGGATATCAGATCCCATTGGACCTACAGTTATAGATGGTTGTGAGCCACCATGTGGGTCCTGAGATTTGAACTTATGACCTCTGGAAGAGCAGCTGTGCTCTTAACTACCAAGCCATGTCTACAGCCCCAAGGGATGCAACTTTTTAAAAGATTTATTTTGTTTATTTATTCTTTTAGCAGTGTGTGTGTGTGTGTGTGTGTGTGTGTGTGTGTGTGTGTGTGTGATGTGCACATGAGCACAAGTATTCTCATTGATCCTGGAGCTGGAATTATAAACAATCCTGAGCTGTCTGATGTGGGCAGTGGGAACTGAACTCTGGTCCTCTGTAAGAGCAGTGTGAACTGTACATTGTTAAGCCATTGTTCCAGCCCTAGGCTACCTTTTTAATTATTAAAAAAAATCACATTTTATTTGGTTATGTATGTGCTGCAGAGCATTGTGGGGGTCAGAGATAACACTCAGGGGTTAATTTTCTCTTTCTACCATGTGGGTTCCAGGTTGTCAGGCTCAATGGCAGGCACCCTTGCGGCTGCAACTTCTTGCCCATTTTTTCTTTTTCTTTTTTTTTTTTTTCAACAGTCTCACGAATCCTACAATGACCTCCAATTCATTAGAAACAAAGAATGACCTTAAAGTTTTTTTTTTTTTTTAAAGATTTTGTTTGTGTTTTTAAAACAAGATTTCTCTGTGTAGCCCTGGCTGGCCTCAAATTCACGGAGGTCTGCCTGCCTCTGCCTCCCAAATGCTGGGATTAAAAGTGTGCACCACCATGTCTGGTAAGATTTAGTATTATTTTATGTGTATGGTGTCTTGTCTACATTTATGTTTGTGTGACATGTTCATGCCTGCTATACTCAGAGGCCAAAAGAAGGTGCTAGATCCCTTAGAACTGGAGTTATAGATAGTTGCCACTTGCCATGTGTGAGCTGGGAATTGAACTTATGTCTTCTGGAAGAGCAGTTGGTGTTCTTTTTATTTTTTATTTTTTTAAGATTTATTTATTTATTTTATGTATGTGAGTACACTGTCACTCTCTTCAGACACACCAGAAGAAGGCATCAGAACCCGTTACAGATGGTTGTGAGCCACCATGTGGCTACTGGGAATTGAACTCAGGACCTCTGGAAAAGCAGTCAGTGCTCTTAACGGCTGAACCATCTCTCTAGCCTGCACTTTAAATCTTTGATCACCTTCCAAAATGCTGGGATCCAACCACCATATCTTCTCTCTTTCTTCCTGTCTGCTTGTCTGACTGCCTGTTTGTCTGTTTGTCTTTTTAGTGGTGCTGGGGACTGAGTCCAGGACATCATTCATGCTTGTAAGCGTTTACCAGGTGGGCTACATTTTGCTCTTTGAGAATAGACTAAGGTTTTTATTTGTAATCTTTTCAATAATGGCCTCTGTCTTATTAGGGTTTCTATTGCTGTGATGATGAAATACCATGACTAAGAGCAGTTAAGGAAGAAAAGGTTCATTTGGCTCATACTTTCACATCACTGTTTTTCACTGAAGAAAGCCAGAACAGGAACTCAAACAGGGCAGGAACCTGGAGTCAGGAGTTGAAGCAGAAGCCATGAAGGAATGCTGCTTACTGGCTTGCTCCACACTGCTTGCTCAGCCTCCTTTCTTATAGAACCCAGGACCACCAGCCCATGGCTGGCACAACTCATGATGGGCTGGGTTCTTTCCCATCAATCACTAATTAAGAGAACGCCCCACAGGCTGCCTACAGCCCCATCTTATGGACACATTTTCTTAATTGAGGTTCCTTCCTCTCAGCTTAGTTTGTGTCAAGTTGACAGAAAACTACTAAGCACAGTGACCTCATTTCCTGAACTAAAATCAAGGATGAGCATGTTGTCTCACAAATCCCAGGATATGAAAAGTTGAGGCAGAAGAATTACTATGAGTTTGAAGTCAGCCTAGGTTACAGAGTGGGACCCTTTCTCTAAAAGAACGGATAAGCTGTTCGTAGTGGTGTGTGCCTTTATTACAGGACTTGGGAGGCAGAGGCAGGAGGATCTCTGTGCATCTGAGGCTACTCTGGTCTCTAGAAGTTATAGGTTGGCCTTGGCTACACAATGAGATCCTGTATCAAAAACAAAAAGGGGCCGGAGAGATGTATTTACTGTTCTTGTAGAAGACCTGGGTTTGATTCCTAGCCCACCCATGGTGTCTTACAACCATCTGTAACTCCAGTTCCAGGAGACTCAATGCACTTTTTTGAATTCTGTGGCCACCAAGAACATACACAGTACACAGATATACATGAAGACAAAATACACATACAAAATAAATACATCTAAAAACCTAAAACAACAGCAAAAAAAAAAAAAACCTAAACAAAACAAAACAATAAAAAGATGGGTAGATTGACTTATGTGAACATTATTTTATTTATTTATTTTTTTGAGACAGGGTTTCACTATGTAGCACTAGGCTGGACTGGAACTCACTATGTAGACCAGGCTGGCCTTAAATTCAGAGACCTGAGTGCTTCTGCTGTAGCAGTGAGTTTGTGTTACACCTCTTTGTGCGCCCTGCAGATCGCGCATGCGCACTTGCCCAGGAGCGGTCTTTGGATCCGTGAATGAAACACACACACACACACTAGCTTATTTTTAAAATGCCTTGGCTACCTCAAAGGATGGGCACTCCTAAACCTTCCCCTGTCCCCCTAGGCCCAGTTGGGGAAGTGACCAGTGGCCACCCACCCGAATTCTCACATGGCTGGTTGGCTTTCTCTTGTGTCGCTCCTGCATCTCATCCTTCTCCTCGAGTCATGGTGATTCTGTCCCATTCCTCTCTGCACCCTCAATGTGCAACTCTAAGGGTCCCGAGCACAGACATTGGCCATTGGCATCTTTGTTGCTCGATTCAAATTCAATTGGGGACAAGGACCTTTAGCATTTGGACACACAGATTCCTGATTGAATCAAAGCCTTAGAACCAATCTCCAACACTCTGTCTCCCAAGTTCTTGGACTAAAGGCATGTGACACTACATATGTAAATACTCTACACCAGACAAAGATAATCTGGAATCTGTGATGACTTGCAAAATTCAGTAATAAACTTGCTATTTTCGTAAAATATAGTGAAGTCCTTGAACGCCATAATCAGAAAGACCTGTTGTATGAGTATATTAATAAATGAATGTGAGCTGTAAGATGACCACCACCAAGCCCTTGACTGGAGTTTGGGCCCCAGGACAAATGTGCTATGAAAGGTGAGAAAAGACTTCTGACTTCCATACATGTATGTACATACACAGAATAAAAGCATAAGCAAAAAATAAACACATAAGCAGCCATGACTTAATGACTTCTAAAAGGTTCCCGACGTGTCTAAAGAAGAAGTATTGTTCAAACTCAAGACATCTGAAATTCCTAGAACTGCAGTCACTGCCTGGACTAAGACAGGGGAAGACTCAGGCTAGGAAGCAGTGCATGCCATTCATAAAGGGACCCATAGCTGCCATCTGAGCAGGCTGAAAAACCAGCAGGTGCCACCTTATATGGGGAGAGGGAATCCTGGAGAAAAGTTCCCTCCATTACATAAGAGGGAATTGAGAGGCCTGCACCAGAATGGGGGCAACAAGGAGGAGACGCGGTAAGGTCAGAGAGAAAAAAATGGGGGTTTAAAAAGGTGGTGTGAGGTTTGCAGGGCAGCCCTCCGTTAGAGGACTGCCACCCTCTGCTTTTGGGATAACCAAGGGTTAGTTAGAAGATGGAGAAATCGAGATGAAGTTCAATCCTACCCAAGTAGCAACCCAAAAAGGTTAAAGAGGTGAAGTGACTTGTCTGAGGGCACACAGCTGCTCTGGCTGGCTGCCCTCAGCTCAGTGGCTGTCATCTTGGCCCAGTGCCTCTGAGGATGACAAGCTTCCAGCCTGTCTGGAGTAAGGACAGCCGCAAGCACAGGCATCAATGCCAGGACTTGGAGCTGAGGTGCCTGAGCCTTGGTGTCCCAGGTGGAGGGTCGTGTCTTGCTGCCTACCCACCTCTTCCACACAGGTCCCAGGTCTGTCAGCAGAGCTGGCTCTGGAATGATGGTGACCCAGGAGAAGTTCTTGGAGGGCAGCCCAGAAAGGAAGAGGCAGAAGCAAGTCCTATTGACTTTCCAAAAGACCATGAGGTCCCCTGACTGTTCTGGAACTTGCCGTTAACCAGGCTGGCCTAGAACCTACAGAGATCTACTGGTCTCTGCCTTTAATTAAAGGCACATGCCATCACAACCAGCCAATGTGTTTGTTTCTTATAACTAATCCAAAAAAATTTTGTTTGTTTTCTAGGGGCCAGCAAAACAGCACTTGTTGCCAACCTTAACCTGAATTCTATCCCTGAGACCCACACGATGGAAAGAGAGAGAGAACCAACTCTTACAAGGTGTTTTCTGACATTTATGTAAGTGCTGTGGTGCTCGTGCGCATGCACGTGGACACACACACACACACACACACACACACACAGAGTGACCTCAACTCCTTTTTTCTTTCAGTCCTACTCATCTTTATCTTCTTCTCAGCAATTATCCTGTCTGCCGATTCTGTTTAGCTGGGTGGAACAGGCTCCTTGGACCCTCGGGGGCTCTCTCCACCACACAACGCTTTTCCTGCCAGGTGTTGGGATTATCACCCTCATCTTTGCCTCCCTGGACTCAGCTTGGTGCTGATCCCTGGCCCACGCCTCACCGTTGGAGAGTGATGAGTTTTACTTCCTACTCTGTTTGCAGGATTTCTGGATGACACAGAGAAGGAACTCAGCAACCTTTCAGGGTTGACAGAAGGGACAAGCGGCAGTCATTAGAAGGTACAGGCTCCGTACCCTAGGCCAGCTGGAAGGTGACGATCAAGGCTTTCAGGAATGCAGTCCTGGAAGGATTCTGGACTAAATAAAAATACCCATGGACTCCGATTCAGACTGATTATGGTTATTAACTCCATCATTTCATTTCAATTTAAAGTTTTATTACATGAAAAGAAAATACTCCATAAAACAAACCAATAAAACCATTTAAAACTGAAACAAACTTAGTGACAGATTATTAAGGTTCTAGCTCTGCCCCAAACCACCGTACATTAAAAAATCCAAAAGAAATAGAAATACCAGCTTCAAAAATAGTTATCCAAAAAGTAAGGCATCCACTTAAAAAAAGAGAGAGACAATAATTCAAGGAGGGGGCAGGTACAGGCTGAAGGAATGAGAGGAAAGGGGTAACGGGGTGGTCCCTGGCCCCCCAGAGGCCCCACAGCCTGCCTGGACTGTATTCTGAAGGGCCATAATTCAGCCCAAACCCAGCCTCTCACCAGTTAGGGGTAGGGTGAGCTAGGTGGGAAGTTGGGAGACCTGCTGGCAGGGGCCAGGAAAAGGCCCCTGGGCATTCCAGTTTGGGTAGATGGAACTGGGGCTAGGTTTCTGCCTTATGATCAAAGGATCCTGCCCTAAGCACAGCAGGTGTGGAGGCTGCCAGGAGAAGGCAAACACTGTCACCTTTCTGTAGAGCACAGGTCAGCAGCTCTCCTGGAAGGGGCTTTTCTGGGGTCTCCAAAGTGAGTGCCATTCTGTCCCCTTGTCCCAGGTAGGATGGCAGAATGGTGGTGGGATTGTTTGAGTTGGGGGAGGGGAGAGGAACTGGAACCCAGCCTTCAGAAAACATTCTCCCCACTCCACCAACAACATGGTCTCCCCAGGGTGAGAGATGAGCACCTCTGGGAAGGGAGAAAGCACCCTTCCTTCCAGGGAAGGATTTAACATCAGGTCTGTCCTGAAGGTTAGAAACAGGGAGCATTTTAGGCCCAGTTCTTGGATGGGAGATAACTTAAGGCTAAGGTTTGACTCTAATTTCAGGCCTGAAGGACTTGGGGATCCTTCATACAAAGGTGCAGGGGAGGAAAGGGATGAGCGAGGCAGGCACAGCTGTGGGTGGGAAGAGGGTTGCTACTCTTTCACACAGGGCACAGGGAGGAGCTGAGTCACTTTGCCCTTAAGAGAGAGATGTCTATTAGACTGAATATAAGAAGTCTTTCTGGCTTCAAGGAGCTTTGGCACCACAAGGGGACACAACATGTAGGGGAAAGGCTGGCTTAGAGCTGGGGGTAGGGCAGTCCTCCTTCTTGGTCCTTAGCTCAGTGGGGAGGAGGCATCCTGAAATGGGACTTTCTGGGTAGTGGATGGAGGCTGGGCAGTGGAGTTGTGGTAGTACAGAGTGGAGAAGGCAGAGAGAAGTGAACCCTCTGCCTTTTGGTTCCCTGCTAAATGAAGCCACATCTGGGTCTCTCCAGCTGACTGTTAATGGTGACAATCTGAGTTGTCTTCCCTAGCTAACTTGCTGGGGCTGCTACCTTTTCTCCAATGGAAGCTTCACCTGGGCTCAGGGTTAGGGAGAAGAAATAGTAGTGAACCCAGGTTTCTTAGAGGCACCTAAGGGGCCCAGGAAGAAGGGCCCTGTAGGGTACCGATGGCACCTCTACTCTCCTCTAAACCTTAGGGTGTGTGCAGGCCCCGGTGCACTGACCTTGACTGTGGGCCTCGGTGCTGGAAGCAGGTTCTTTGGGTACAAAGGTCAGGGTCTTTGTTTAGAATGTCTCACTGTGGACACCCAGGTCTGGCCCCTGCCTTACAGAAGAGTGTGTGTGTGTGTGTGTGTGTGTGTGTGTGTGTGTGTGTGTGTGTGTGTTGGGAGGACCTAGGCAGGGATACAGGGCAGAAAGGATGAAGAAAGGAGTAGCCAGTTAAAGGCTGGCAGTCTTCAGGACTGCTCCTCCGAGTCTGGGTCCTTGACAGGAGTAGGCTGGAAGATGGGCTTCTGCTGTTCCTCTATGTCATCAACTGTTTCCTCAGTCCCCGAGTCCCCCTCCTGGGGATACACGACCACACACATCTTCTGACTCACTAGGGTTAGGGACTCTGTGGAAGGGAACAATACAGATGCTGGGTCAGTGATAGTGTGCTGCCAGCCCCACCAATTGAAACCTACTCTGGTCCACTCTTCTGGCTCAGCTTTTACCTCAGATTAGCAAGTGACTTTTGGAGACCAGCTTGTCCGTATCCTGCATTACCTGATGGCTGCCTCTTGTTCACCCAGACTCTAGCCTTGCACTTTCTCTGTGCCCACTGACTGCCTGCCCCCATTTCCAGGGTCTGTACTGGTCTCCAGCTAACCTATAGTGGTTCCTGATGGCTAGCTGGTAGGTTGCCTGAGGTCTGTGTAGAGAGGCCAGCTGGTCTTCTCTCCCTAGAGGTCTTTGGAAGACATCTGTCATTCCTGGCCTTGAATCCTGAGCCCTGTGGACTCAAGTAAGGGGGAACCTTGGCTTCCTGAGTCTGGTTTGGCTCCCCAGTCAGACTGCTACATGTACCTTCCCAAGAGGACTTCTTTCTGGTCACTACTTACCAATGAAGTCATTGAAACACTTGGGTTTGTGTTGCCAGTAGACTCCCAGGAAGTAGACAGGAACTCCTGTCAGCATGATGGCCAGGCCAATGCCACACACTACAGGCTCTGACCACAGGCTGAAGATCAGCAGGAAGGCCCAGAACAGCAAGTAGATGATGGGAAACAGCAGGCTGACCTGTGGAGCACAGGAGCACTGTGACTTATGTGGCTCTTAGCGTCCATCAGGAAGAGGGTTCCCTCTTCTTCATCCTCATCCTTGAGGGAAATGGCTGAGCTGCATCCAGCTCTGTGTCTGCCACTTCAGGCCCCTATAGGTGCTGCATCAGCAGATGTTGGTGAAATTGGGCAGTGGGAAAGGGAAGTAAGGATCTTTATTGCTCATGCCCTTCCCAGGTGAGGTCAGATAAGACCTCAGGACTCACGTAAGTGCCTATGGCAGCAGAGAAGGCCAGGGGCTGGGTATCTGGTTAGGATTTACAGCACACTTGCAGGGGTCCTCGGGGGGGGGGGGGAGGAGAGGAAGGAAGGAAATGACCTGGATCTGATTGGATCTCTGTCTTCACACCCACGCCCGGGCCAGGCCTCATCTGAATATACCATGGAGATTCTCAGCCCCCACACTAGGATCAGCCTCAATTTATTTCTCTCAAGCAACTGGAGAAGGGAAAACTGCTTGGTCTCAGGAGACCAGGAAAGCCAAAAGGGTATAAGGCAGGCTAGGGTCTGGGCTGCATTTTGCTCAGAAGGAAACATCAGCTACACAGGCTTGGCTTCTTGCTGACTGAATGTGTTGGGTACCTTAGATGCTTCCTGATGTAGTGGCAGCTGCTTCAGCTGCCTACCTCCCTTCCTACCTCAGAAGGAGCTGAGTTTATCTAGCCCCCCTTCCCTCTAGGAGGTATTTTAGGAGTGGGAGAAAGTGACAGTGATAATGTCAGGGGGAACTGAGAGATCGGAGACATATATATCCTGTTCTGAGCAATCGAAGAACCAACAATATCAGTTTTTCATTTGTTCATTGAACCTGTGTTTAGACTTGGGACTTTGAAAAGCAAGGACTGTAGGAATAGGCTGGAAGGCTTCAAGAAGGATGTTGAGGTTTGGTCTGTTGCTATAATTCTAAATATTCACTGGCCCCCAACGTCTGGTTGCCCCCATGGATGAGGAAGTCTTCACACACATCAAGTGATACTATGTGTATCACCTTCCTCGGTAATTTAAAACTATTGGTTGAATAAAGATGCCTAGAGCCTATAGCTAAGCAGAAGAGAGGTAGGCATGGTTTTGGTTCCTGGGCCTAAGGCAAGACCATGAGGGAGAAGAGAGAGAAGAAGGCGGAAAGAGGAGAAGATGCCTTGCAGTAGGTGAGTCATGAAAACATTGTCATGAGGGCTGGGCAATTGGAGTTAAGAGAGGCCCAGATGAAACATGACAAGTTATAACGGGGTTATTTATAGGAAAGCAGATACTAACAGCTTAGAGGGTAGATACCTGCCCAGCTCTAGTGCATTAAATGCTTATCATAAATATAAAAGTTAGGTGTCTTTTATCTGAGAATTGAATGATTAATCCCTGATTGAGATTAAATATTTACGACTACATATTGGTGCCTAACACGGGGCTCAAACCCACCACCCTGATAATAAGAGTCTCATGCTCTACCCACTGAGGAGGTACTTGATACCCATCTGGCCAGTGGCTAGAATTCCTACGAGCAGACAGGAGACTCACTTTTGGATAGAGGCATAGTATAGTGAACCCGTAGATGTTGGAGGAACAGGGCAGGTAAGAGAATCCTGAAAGCCACCTATAGTGTACAATTTAGGAGTAAAGAAAGGAAATAATTGTCCCTGCACACATGGCCAAGAGCCATGGTGGTTCAATCTGCACCACAGCTAGATGTGATAGAGAAAAGGAAGGGTCTCCAAGGCAGATCCTCTTACCTTGATGGGGCGGGGAATGTCAGGCTTCTTCCAGCGAAGAACTATCTGCCCTGCAACTGTGACCCCGTAGAAGAGGTAGTTGATGAAGCCCACATAGTTGATGAGTGTGTACATGTCACTGGTGACCAGCATCAGCAGGGTGGAGAGGCACTGTCGAGGTGAAGGAGAAGGAAAGCATTGGGAGACTGGAGGACATGTTCACAGGTTAGGGGCTATTCTTTCCCTCCAGGCCAGGTGTGCTATTTTATAGTGGTCATCTCCAGAGGAGGACTCTCAGCCATCTTTAGCAGACCAGGATGGGTTATACCTTTACTGCCAGGAACTTCTTTCTGACTTTTTGGAGACAAGGTCTCTCTATGTAGCTCTGGCTGTCCTGGAACCTGCTATATAAACCAGGCCTCAAATTCACAGAGATCCAGCTGCCTCTGCTTCCCGGGTACAGGGATTAAAGGCCTGTTTTACCACATCTGGTTAGAACTGCTTTCTTATTATGGGGATAAAATGTGGGTATATATGTAACCACTCTTCCGGTGTGGAAGTAATTGTTCAGAGTGGATACCTGGGTTGGCCATGCTGGTACTAGCTGGTTCTGGGCGTCTCTCATCTCGCCATATTTCACTTTCGATTATGGCTCAAGCTAATTTATTTCTTTTTATCCTTTTGGCCCCTTAGGGAGATTGTTAACTGATAAGAAAAACTTCATTCTTCTCTTCATCATTTTCTCTTGGCTGAGTGATCTACTTTATTTTTCCCTTTAAAAAATGATTAAACACTAACATAGGCAGGCTGGGTTTTTTTTTTTTTTTTTTCATTCTACAAATACAAACTCATTTAAACCTGTAACATCACTATGAGGTTTTTCTCAATGGAAGCCACTTTCCAACTTCAAAATCGTCTCTGTGGCTCGCTCGGGATGAACTACACCCTTCCACTCTGATAGTCTGTGGAAGTCAGTGAATGCAAAGCTTAGTTCTCCCATGAGATCTGATGGCGACCAGGTCAGATTCTCCCTGTATTTGCCTTGCAGCGGTAGTATCGCAACTCTGAGCTGAGAAAAGCCAGGTGACTCATGGAAAATACTATCTCCTTCTATTGCTTCTGCAACTACCCAATCAAGATGACCTTCATGCTGCACCTGAACACTCTGGAATTCTCCCAGTGAGCTCTGTCACCTTGACTTCTGATTGCCTCTCTTGGGGAATCAAAGTAATTTTTGTTGTCATCATTATTGTTTTGTGATAGGGTCGCTCTACTTAGCCCAGGCTGGCCTGGGACTTACTAAGTAGCTGGCTTCAAACTCCGAGATCTGCCTGTCTCTGTCTCCTGAGTGCTGGGATGAAAAGTGAGTACCACCATTTCTGATTCAACATAATTTTTAGTGTTTTATTCAAGATTCAGAAAGAAAATAAAATTAATTCAAAAAAATTAATGAGGACAAGTCTTTGCTCCTTCTTTTAACTCTCTAAGTCAGTGATTCTCAACCTTCCCAATGCCACAACCTTTTAATATAGTTCCTCATGTTGTGGTGATCCCCAACCATAAAATTATTTTGTTGTAGGTTGTGGAGATGGCTCAGCAGTTAAGACTGCTCTTCCAGAGGACCTGAGTTCAATTCCCAGCACCTACATGGCAGCTAACAACTGTCTGTAACTCTGGTTCCAGCGGCCCTAACATCCTCACACTGGCATACACGCAGGTAAAACATCAAATGCAGGAAATAAAAATGAGTAAATTATTAAAAATAATAATTTGTTGCCACTTCACAACTGTAATTTGCTACTGTTATGAATAGTAATGTAAGCATCTGCTATTCAGGACATCTGTTATGCCACTTCTTTGGGGGTCACGACCCACAGGTTGAGAACCATTATTCTAAAAGCTTCTGCTCTTTTTAAAAACCCCAGTCCTTCCGTGTTCAAAACTGCCTTTTCTCCACCTTCAGTTTATGACTTTTCCCCTGTCTGTGTTTCTTATCAGGTGTACCCTGAACTAGAATTATTTTGATGGCATTTTCCAAGAGGCTGACAGAGTACCCTGGGCAGGAAGGTGGTGGGGTTGGGGTAAGAGAGTGAGCTGTGCAGTGACAGGCAGAGGCGCAGGACTGTGCCCGTGGTAGCAGGTGCCAGTAAAGCCAGGGGCAGAGCTTGATTTGAGGAGGCTTTAGCATTCCAAGTCTTTTCAGTCTGAGCCAACAGGATAGGAGGAGAAGAATGAGTCAGCCTGAGCGTCGTAGGTGTTTGAGACTCAGGATCTTTCCTAATTATATCCCTCGACATTCATAAAGCCAGTGGCCACATGTGCTAACTTAGCTAGGGCCTGATGAAATGCAGAACTAGATGGGAAAGGTACAGATATGTGTGTGCAGGTAGTGTGACTCCCAACAGAGACTAGGCACAAAGCGAAGGAAGGATCTGCGCAAGGCTGGCAGCAGTGGGGGGCGGGGCGGAGGGGTCTCTTACTGTGAAGAGCAGGGCTGGGATTGGGGTGCAGCGCTTCACGTGGATCATGGCCAACACGCTGGGAAGGTGGCCTTCTCTGGCTCCAGCAAAGAACAGCCTGGCAGGGAGAAAAGGCGGTCAGCCTGGGATAGCCTGTGAACCACTAAGCCGAGCGTCCCTCACCGTGCCCTCCTTTGGCCCACACAGCAGCCCCCCCTCCCCCCCCACCGGTTAGGAACCTGCCTTTGTGTGTACGCTTTCTAGCCCTACATTCACAAATGCAGGCACAGGCAAACCAGAGGCAGCCAATGGATAGATAGGTGCACAGATCGGGGGCTCGTGGAGACTGCCAGTATGCTGTAGCTGGCTCAGGGCACTGTCGTGTCACTCTGAATAATCGCCCCCCACCCCATGTCCACAAAGCTACAGGAACAGTTTCTCTGCCTTTATTTTTTTGTTTTTGGTTCTTTGAGACACATTCTCCTGCAGCCCATGTGGCCCTGAACTTCTCTGTGGCCAAGATGGACCTTGAATTCCTCTTGCCTCTACTTCCTTAACTGGAGTTTTGTCCACCCCACTGCCTGGCTGCGTTTCTCCTTTACAAAGAAACTTCTTGTCCTTAAGGGTTATTGATTCCCTGGCACACAGCTCTGAGCCACCTGTGCAATGCTGTAACAGCATTCTTATCATATCTGGAGACTAGCTGCTTCTGGGAGAATGGAGAGAGGCCATGGGCTGGAAAAACACAGGTGGGAACCTTTGAGGGACACTGAGAAGTTCTGGGTGGTAGCTTCTTGGGTGTCCATAACTGTCACAACTTCTTAATCACACTTGAAACTTGTGCATTTTACTGTATATACACTGCACCTAAAATTTATACCCGTAGGAATACTTATTCTATCTCCAAGAAGCCTTCTTAAGAAAACAAAAACCGTAATAGAGAGGTGCTGAAGGGCACATACACACACAGAAAGGCTCTGGCAGGAGTGGAGCTGCAAGTGGTCTGGATGCTTAAAATGATGACATTGGTTAAAGAAATTAGGATATATCTACAAGATGGAAAATGCTGAAGTAAAAAAAATCATGGTTTTTAAACTTTTTATTTCATGTGTATGGGTATTTGTCTGAATGTATGTCTGTGCACCATGTGTGAGCAGTGTTTGTGAAGGCCAGAAGAGTCAGATCGTTACAGATGGCTGAGCTGAGCCGCCGTGTGGGTGCTGGGAGTTGAATCTGGGCCATCTCTCCAGCCCTCAAAATCATGTTTCTGAAGAAAATGATTATGTGAGAACATGCTCACAATACAACATCAAACAAAAATGCAGACTATAAACTAAGCTGGATCCTAAGCTGGGCATGGTGGCACACGCCTGAGAACCCAGGACTCAGCCTGAGGGAGGGGATTTCCCGTGTAAGGCCAGCCTTATATGAGACCCCGGCTCACAAATGGGGAGAGGGCAGGAGGCCTGGCTCAGTGGTTCAGAGTACTTGCTGCTCTTGCAGTTCAATTCCCAGCACCCACATGGTGGCTCATAACTATTTGCAATTCCAGTTGAAGGGGGACCTGATACCCTCTTCCCACTCTGTGGGTGCCAAGCACACACATGATTCATAGATATACATGGAGGTAAATTCATACACATTAAAAAGTGATTTTTAAAAGTCTAAAATAAATGGTGGTAGTATACACCCTTAGGAGAGAAGGAGATATTGAGGAAGACAGTGAGAGACCCAGACTCACAGAAAGAGCAACATTGAAAGCAGTCCCTTTCTCTCTATGCCTCTTTCAAGCAAAACAAAACAAAATCCAAAAAAATCCATCACCAACAAAAACAATTCTGTAACTGCCACCAGTTATTACATATTAGTGTTAGTAATCTGTTTTCTTTAAAAAGTTTAACTTCACTGTGTATTTACATATGTGTGTGTGTGTGTGTGTGTGTGTGTGTGCACGCGAGCTATCTGAGGCACACTTGTGGAGGCCAAAAGACAACTTTGAGCTAGTTCCCTTCTGCCACTGTGTGAGTTGGGTTCCTGGGGTCAAACGCACATCACCTTTACCTGCTCAGCCACCTAATGGATGAGAGGAAAGTGACAGCGTGACAGTGCACAGGCTTTTGCTATCTGTAGCCCAGGCTGGTCTGGAAGTCTCAGCCTCCTCGGTCTAGTCTTCTGAGGACTGAGATGGGAGGTGTATGCTCTCACTCCTGGCCTAAGAGAACACGCTTTGTAAATACGGGAATGTGGTAACGGCAGCAGCTCAGAAGTGTGGGAGGTGGCTGTGACTCCAAGTACCCATAAGCAGTGTCACCACGAGCTACTCAGGCCAACCTCCCTAGTTTCATGCAGACACATGCAGCCCCTTTCTTCTTCATGCCAAGGTCCTTTCCAGCCAGCACAGCCTCATGCACTAGAGCCGGGGGTGGGTGGGGGGGTGGGTTGTGAGTTTCTTCATGCACATAGTCAGGCTCTCATGCATAGCCTCCACATACACCCAGGACCAAGTATAGCTGTCCAGGTCGAACAGCCCCATGTCACAAGAAACAATCCCAACTAGGGGACAATGGACAATATGATGGTGCTAAGTAACACACACACACACACACACACACACACACACACACGCACACGTACGCACGCACACACGCACGCACGCACACGCGCACACACACACACACACACACACACACACACACACGCACGCACGCACCCAGCCTGTTCAGCAAGGACCATCTGATTCAAATTTGGGGACAAAAAATAATGAGAGAAAGGAAGAATGGAAGAGAGCAGTTGGTGAGTTGAGGTGGCTTGGGAGGGGAGGCCATACCCCTGGCATCTTCTGCATGCACACATGACTATGCTGCATGCATGCAGACCACTGTGTGGCCTGCCTGAGGGACAAACCCCAAACTAAAGCGACTGTAGCCAGCCACTCTCCTCCAACAGATCTCAGGGACTCTCATGGGTCAGGGCTCTTCCACTGCTCGCCCTCTGCTAGGGACTCCAGGTGGCCACGGCTCCTGTGTAACACGCACACGAAGTTGCTACGGGTGAGTGTGTGTTCTCCTCTGTCACAGGTGACACCCACACTCCCTCTTGACTGCTCTAGATCCTGGGAAGATGCCAGTCTCTGTCATCTCACTGGAATTTCTCTGTGATGTGTCCGGTGGCATGGGAAAACAGTTGAGCCCAGACTCATCCTTTGAATAGGACTGGGCTTCTAGGGCACAGAAACCCTATGGGCCACACAAATGGTAACCCTTCCACACCCATACATCTAGAAGTCCATTCTAGAGATGGCAGGAAGGGACATAAAGGGGCCTGATCTCTGGGTAGATGGGACAAGGCTCCAGGGCCAACTCAAGCTTCTGGCTTCCCAAGGAATTCGAGTTGTGACTACTGGCTCTTGCACTGACAAAAGCTCCCATTCTATTCCTCCCTCCTCAAGCCTGTGGCCTCCCACAGTAGCGCTCTCTCTCTCTCTCTCTCTCTCTCTCTCTCTCTCTCTCTCTCTCTCTCTCTCTGGTTTTTCAAGACAGGGTTTCTCTGTGTAGCCCTGGCTATCCTGGAACTCACTCTGTAGACCAGGCTGGCCTCGAACTCAGAAATCCACCTGCCTCTGCCTCCCAAGTGCTGGGATTAAAGGCCTGCGCCATCACTGCCTGGCCTTAGCTGATTCTTGAGTAGGGAGTAGTCCTGCCTTCTCAGGACACTTAGAGGGATCTCTCCCAGGTAGAGTCTGGCTCCAGACATTCATGAGAGGCCAGGGCTAGAGGTTTCAGGCACAAGAATCCTTGGTTTCTTTCAAAGTAGGGTCTCTCTCTCTGGCTGGTAGTAGCCCATGTCCACACAAGGGGGAGAGGGGACGTTAGGAATGTAGCCAAGATACCATCCTACTGCCAACCATAGCTCTGTTTCTTCCAAAGCAAGGTGGGCTTCCTTGCATGCCCGGTATCCTAGGTCACCCCAAAAGCAGCAAGAGTCCCTTTAGCACCCACACTGACATGCATATGCCCACAAAGCTACCACTCAGGAAGTTGCACAGAACCCTGCTGACAGACAAGTCCATCAGATACACACAGAGCAATGTGGACAGAAAAGTGGCCCAGAAGGCAAGCACTCACCGGGAGGAGGTGAAGAGGGAGCCATTGACTCCACCAAATGTGGACAGGGCAACAGAAATGGGCATGATCCAGGCCATGACCCCGAGGAGCTTCTCTCCAAAAGTCTGGGAGAGAAAACAAGAAACGAGTGGAGACAAAGAGGTAAAAGCCCCATTCCAGTCTGTTCTTCACTTTCTGGGTCCTGTCTCCCATCTACCCTGCTGACTCTCTCTGGCTAATCTTGAGAGCCTGGGCCTAGAATACTATGCCACAGGGACAGCTACACATCGAACACACATGCTGTGCGTTAACTAGCTGAGGGGGCAGTGTATGGTGGTGATAACAGTAATGAGCTAACAGTTACCCTTGCTTATGAATGAAGAAACTGAGGCACTTAGTGACCTATAGCTTACCTCAGACTGTACACTAGGGGAAATGAAGGGGTCAGGAGCGGAAGCCAGGTGCTGTAAGTTCACCCTGTGCACACTACAGATGTCTCTACACAGGGAGATTCACAGACTTGTAGTCAGATTCAGATACTACTCCCTCCTTCAACAAGGCTTATCAACAAGGCTTACTTATTTATTTTTTTCAGTGCTGGGATCAAGCCCTGGGTCTTACTTGCCTGAGGCACATGCTCTGCCACTGAGTTATTGTCTCAGTTCTGGGTTTGTTATTGTCAGGCTTTAGTTTCCCATGTATAAAATAGAAATGAACCCTAGTCAGACTTTCTAAATTCACAGAAGCAGATTACGATGGTAGGGAAATAAGGACCAGCTATTTATTTTCCTTTTTCTTTTGGCACAGGTCTTCTCTGTGTAGCCCTGGCTATCCTGGAACTCACTCTGTAGATCAGGCTGGCCTCCAACTCAGAGATCTGCATCTGCCTGCCTCTGTCTCCTGAGTGCTGGGATGAAAGGCGTGCGCCACCACAGCCCGGCACAACTGGCTATTTCTCTAGCTGAGAAAGAGTGGCTGTGAATTCATGGATGAGACTTCACATGCATATATATGTGTATATATAGTTTAGGGACAAGCCCTTTCTAGAGTCTCTGAGTCGTGCTTACAGCACGAGCCTGGGGAGGTGATGTGTAGAACAGATGTTCTGCTGTGCCTAGAGACTGCTGGCTGCAGGAGGAGGTGGCCACAGGACATGGCAGGGCATATTTATTTTCAAAGATGAGACATGTCATGATGATGTTTGGTCTGAAGCGAGGTGAAGGTACAGTATGGCTCCCGGGCCTCCCTCAGGTAGCAGGTGTTCTGCGATCTCCTTGTCCAAAGGGCATGAATCACTCTGATTTCTAAACTATTTACTGGTGTATCTCTGTGTGTGTGTATCTATGTGTATTCATATGCATGTGTAGGTGTGTCTATGTGTGTGCGTGTGCATGTACATGTGTCTGTGGTGTCTATGTGTGCATATGTATGTGTGGATGGAACACAGGGCTTTGCACTTTATTACAGAATCACATCCTTGGCCCTTCCATACCCAACTTTCCCTGATGAGAGCAATCAGTTTGCCTGAGTTTGCACGATTCCCAGAGAAAGAAAAGAAGAACAGAGAGAATTAGTGTGTCTCAAACAGCACATGTTTCCATGTGGATGAGTCTGTCTTATATAATTTGCAAGCTTACATAAGACAGTGAAACTATCTTGTCCTATAAAACACTAGATATTTCAATACCAAAGGCCATATAGACTCTGTGGCAACTCTCAGGCAGCCATGGTAGCTGGTTTGGAACTAACCCAGCCATTAGTTTGCTCCTGGGCACTTGGAAGATACCCTGCAGAGGACACATGTAGATTTCAGCCTGAGGAGGTGGGATGACTTCCCATCCCATGAGGCCTTGGATCAGGGAAAAGCAAGTGGGCTAAACAGATCCACATCAGCATTTTGGGTCAGGGACCCTGAGCGATTTCTTACCACAGCGACTGCATTTGAGGCCAGCAGCTCCTGGGGGGACATTGCGGTGACATATGCAACATTAGCAAAGACGTACACAAATGTGACCAGAGGGATGGAGATGAAGATGGCTCTAGGAAGGTTCCTGTAGAGGGAGAGAAGGTCAGAGAGAAGCCTGTACCAGGGATGTTCTGCAGGGGAACTTCAGGAGCCTAGACTTGCAGTTTCTGAACTGTTCCTCTATTTGGGAAGTAGGTTTTGACTCAGGTGGGGCAGGATACTTTAGAGGAAATGGAACAGTTTAGGCCTGGAAATATGTTTCACCTGATTATCATCTCCTGACTCAGATCTGGACCATGCAGCCTTTCTGCTGTTTTAAGATATAAGGCTGGGCTTGGCCCCAAACAGATAAAATGCCGAGACTTCCCAGGACAGCTCCTTCGATACAGTCACACCGTCCTGCACAGCTCTTGATTGTTTACTTGCCCTGGGACAGTCATAGGATCCTTCCCCTTCTCTTAACAAGGTGGATGGTAAATGGTTCAAATTCCTGGGATATCAACTGTTGCTTCACGGTAGACCAGGACATGTCCTGAATAGGGGCAAGAAGTGACCCCTTTTCCAGAGGTGGGTATCGTGTGGTCTAAGGGTAAACTGAGGAGCTAGGCTCATTTCACTCACTTGTAAGGATCCACAAGCTCCTCAGTCACATAATTAAGGAAGTTCCAGCCTCCATAGGCAAAGGAGCCCTGGAGGAACGCCAGAGCGACGAGGCCGATGTCAGGTTCTTGGAAATTCTCAAATGCATTCTTTGGCTCCAGCCAAAAGAATTCTCCTGTGGACACAACAGACGGGAGGCTGTTCAGAGAGAAGAGCCCAGACCCAGGAGCCCATGGCCATCCCTATGCATTGTCTTGACACCCCCAACCCCCTGCCCCCCGCAGTGATATGCTAGCTCCTTGTCTGTTCTTCAGTGAACCTACTGTGTGTGAGAAGGAGAGTAGGAGGACATCCAGGTTCAGGACCTCCCAGAACCTGGGACCTCAGAACCATGAGTCTAAACAGGGGCTCAGGCTCAAAGCATAGTTCAGAATGTCCTTTTCAAAAAGACAACATTATTTAGAAGGAAAATTCATGTAAACAGGGAAGCTAGGGTCAATGGCAGTCTCTGGACTACTTTTCTTGATGTATTATTTGCGTTTCATGAAGAAAGCATCAAGAACAACTAACACTCAAGCCTAAGTTCTCACAGACCTCTAGCATTCTGTCAGTTCAAGTCTATCCTGTTTGCTTTGCTCATAGCCCATCACTTTCTAAGGGATATTTGATCTTCTTTTGGGTCCTTTGTTAAAAAAGATGCTGGGGTTGGGCTGGAGAGACGGCTCAGCAGTTCGGAGCACTTGCTGTACTTGCAGAGTATCCAGGTTCTATTCTCTGCACCCACATAGTAGGTGGCTCACAACCAGATGATCCAATGCTCCCTTCTGACTTTACAGGCACTAGGCATGCACATGACACACATATATGTGCAGGCAAAACACACATATATAAAATACATATAATACATATGAAATAGAATAAATCTTTTTTTTTAAAGTTTCTGGGCTGAAGATGTAGCTATATATTAGAGGGCTTGCTCAGCATGTGCAAAACCCTGGGTTTGAGTACGTACATCCATACCACATATACCCACAGCTGCTGACTAAATAAGGCCAGGCCGGGATAAGACAGAGTAATTGGCTACGCTATTTAGACAACCGCAACCCAGCATTAGGATAAGAAATAAAGAGGTTTGTGTGATCAAGGGAAAGAACTGAGAACAGGTTAGGAAGGATTCATTATCTTTGAAAAGATAGCATAATGTTTCTTAAGCCTAAATTCCTGGAAACAATATGTCCATCCATCCATCCCCACCCCTTCCCCAGGGCTTAATTCTGCTGATTAAAATGATCATGGGAAGTATCTAGCACAGAGCTTGTGGGCAGGCAGGAGGTGTTCCTGTTTGTCATCTCATTTTCTCCAAGAGCCAGTGACGCTGTGCAGAGCCCAGCAGTGCTGCGGGTCCCATGGAAACCGACTACAGATCAAATCCAATGGGGAATGTTGGCAGAGGCCTCAAGAATGTAGAGCTCTTTCCCCCAGAGATTATGAGCAATATTGAAATATATGAAATTCTCTTCTGTTCTTCATTTTAAGATATTAACCAAGTACAAACAGAAAATGCAAGAAATGTCTTCCCTGGGGTTGTGGCAAAATAGCAACTGAGTATAGACATCTGGGGTCCTTGCTTAGCTGTCTTAGTCCTGAATAAAGTATAGAGAGATGGATGTTTGCAGAGTGGTCTATGGGAATGGAGGTGGCCATCCCTAATCTTGAGAAAAACATCATCACATCACCTTTGTCAAACAAGTGAACAACAGAAGCCAGTCAAAGCCAAGAATCTCAAGAATCTCAGGATGAGTCCGTGCAAGGGACAGAAAGTTGTGTGGAGCCCTGTGGTTCCCACATTTACCTTTGCATATCTGCACAACACCCATGATGATGATCAGAGCCAGGGCCAGGAGCTTTCCAGCTGTGAAGATATCTTGAACCCGGGTGGCCCATCGGACACTGGAGCAGTTGACCCATGTGAGCAGCACTGAAATGACAGTATCAGAGAGGCTCTCAGACGCTGCAGGACACCTGCTGCCCAGAGCACACTGTTCCGGCTTCCCAACCTCACACACACAGCCCCAGTGACCAGAAATTTTGGCTCGGTTAATAGGTTACAATGGGGATTACATGCCCCAAATTAGAGCTTGATCAGAGCACTCATTCCCTGTCCAGGGCTGGAGGCCAGGACTAGGCAGGGAAGTGTGGGCACTGACTCAGGAGGCTTATTTGTGATCAGGGTACAGAATGGACTTAGGATTCCAGTTATTATCTCTCATGGTGAGCTCTGAGCTGCGAGTGTAATCTTGGGTATTGCCTTTCTGAGCCTGGTTCTGGGGCAACAGAGGGTTAGGTTCTCCTGTTACTTAGGTTTATTAAAGTATAAAATTCACCTTAAAGCAATAAGGAACAACAGCAAAACCCTTTGTCTCCCTGCCTCAGCCTCCTCTTGAAAGGTCTGAATTACAGGCTAGTGCCACCCCATCCATGTCAAAGCTCACCTTTTAAAAGAGTACATTTTGATGAGATTTGGCAGATGAACTGTTAATTGTCACCATACTCGATATTCCTGACATCCTAGAAAACATGCCTCTGTGTTCTGCTCCTTCATACTCATGCATCCTCTAGCCCTGTTACTGGTAACCACTAATTTGATTTTTGTTCTTATAAATTGTGTCTTTTTCAAAATGTCACACAAGTAGAATTACAGGCTTTTGGATCTGTCTTCTACCATCAAACATAATGCTTTAAGATCTATGTATTTTGTTACATATTAACAGTTGGGTTTCATGGTTAGATACTAATCATTCCATTATATAGATACAAGCCTTCCTTTTCCATTCTGATGGATATGCAGGTCCTGCCAGTTTGGGGTTATTATACATCTAAAGCTACATACAAATAATCCCAGTATGGGGGCCAGGCCTGCAATCCCAACAGGAGATGATGTATAAGAATTGCTGAGACTTTAAGGGCAGCATGGGTCACACAATGAATTCTGGTCTAGCCTAGACTATGGTATAACAGTCTGCCTCAAAAACCCAAACTCTATCAATGAACAACCCCTCCAACACCCCTAAACTTTCAAAGAGCTGGAAAATATTCATTTTAAAATATATGTAGAAGAATAGAATTTTAACCAATCAGAAAGGCAAATTTTAGGCATCTATCATCTTTCTGACTAAAAATTAGAAAGCAGTAGAGACAAAAGGTTGAGACATTTCCACACACTGTGATGAAAATGGAAATAGAAGTCTGAGAGCTGTAAGACTTGTATACAATGTGTCAAGGTTGTCCTCTTTCCTCAAAATGGTACCAGTAATCACAGTTAAAGGGCTTAAAACCATTAGGACAATATTTATGAAATGCAGCTTTCCTCTTCTCCAGTGATGCCCCTAAGTAAGACAATGTGTCATGGAGTAAAAAGGCTTTAAAGTTTCCAGAAGATTCAAGTTTTTCAGTGTAGTTTCTCTATCATTCTTAGATAAGGGAAGATAATGCACTTCCGGCCCTAGCTTCTCATGAAGAACGTCTTCTCATGAAAACGATGATCAAACTTATCTGGAGACCTGGTCTGGTGGGGGTGGGGGACGTGTTCATCATTTGGAGAGAGGGAGTAGGGAATGGTTTTCCTGAGCTCCCTCATTCATGTCCCTCACACTTGGAAGAGAGGCCTCAGGAAAGCCAAGCATCTTTTCAAGCTCAGGTGGTGAGCCTTCTTAGTAAGAGGAGCTGAGAGTCAGAGGTGGCATTGTAAGCTCATCAGAACAACAACAACAACAAGACATGTGCCTCTAAATCCTTTTCATTATTTTTATTTAAGTTTATGTGTATGTGTCCATGTGTATCTATGTATGTCTATGCTATGTGTGGGTATCCCTGGAGACCAGATAAAGCCATTAGGTCTCCCGGAATGATTTCAAGGTGGTTTCGAACTACCTGGAGGTGGTCAGGAACCAAACCTGGGTCCTCTGAGAAAGAAGCAAATGCTAACTGCTGAGCCATTTCTTCAGCCCCTATATCTTATTAATTTAAAAAAAAAACTTTATTTTAGCCAGGTGTGGTGGTGCACCCCTTTAATCCCAGCATTTAGGAATCAGAGGCAGAGGAGATCTCTTTGGATTCAAGGACACCCCAGTCTGCATAGCCTATTTGATTTTTTTCTTAAAAAAATCAAAATGAAAAAAACCCTTTATTTTATTACTATTCTATGTGTGGGATGTGGTCACGTGTCATGGTGCCATGTGCAGAGGTCAGAGGACAGTTCTGAGGATTGGGTCTCCCCTTCCAGCTCTGAAGACTGAACTCCAGTCATCTGGTTTGTGTGGCAAGAGCTGGACCTGCTGAGCCATGTCTTGAGTAACCTCAGCATCCCTCCAAGTCTTTGAGTAGAGTTTTTATTTCTTTCGAGTAAATAACCAGGGATAGGATTCTGGTCATATGCACACATAAACACACATTTAGTTTTCAGTGATGAAGGACAGTAAGTTTTCAGGTGCCTGCCTGCTCGACAGCTACTTGTCTATGTTCTTGGTGGCACTGGGTGGGTGCCTTCAGCTCTGCTCCCTTACCTGGGAGTCACAGCAATGTGGAATCTGCCTGGCTGGCCAAGTGTACAGAGACCTAATGTTAGGTGGGCTTCACAGCTGCACCACTGTCTAGACAACTCTCGGGAGCTACGGCTTACAAGAGCCTTCTCTCTCTCTCTCTCTCTCTCTCTCTCTCTCTCTCTCTCTCTCTCCCTCCTTCTTCCCCTCCCTCCCTCTCTCCCTCCCCCTTTCTTCCTTTCTCTCCCCCCTCTTTCTTTCTTTTTTGCATTATTTAATTTTTGTTTGTTCTTGTTTTTAGACTAGAATTCACTATGTAGATCAGGCTAGCCTTGAATTTACAGATACCTGCCTGCCTCTGCCTCCAGAGTGCTGGGATTAAAAGTGTACACAACCATGCCTGGCAAAAGCATGAATCTTATGAAGTGCTTGAGAACAAAAGGGGAAATTTTTGCCTGGCTTTCCTTTTCCTGAAACAGTGATCAGGATACTCTCTAGTGCTCAAAGGGGACACACGACATGTAAAAGCACTGACTGCCTCTGTCTTTCACGCCTCCCATGGGCTCTGACTCCACTTGAATGGCTAAGTTACAGCAACACCTTATCCTTAAATGGACTCCTATTTTCCAAGTGTTTCCCAACCTCACTGGACCCTGAGGACATGTCTTCAGGGCAGGAAGGTCCTTCATTACCGGCTCTCTGCTATCTTCTTCCCTGCATTACTCTGCACTGGCAAACTCTTCCCACCTTTCCAGACCTACCTGTTCCACGAAGCTTTGTCATTTTATTGATTCCCAGAAATTTGCCTGCTATATCAGGGAAGCTATATCAGTCACATTTTATAGACCAGGTACAAAGTTTGTCCTTGGAACAGTCTCAGACCATTTTACGTATACCTCATTGTGATACCTGTTCACATTCAAGTTACTTAAGGCAGGTGGACTGCTCTGAGGTCAGGATATTCAGATATATATATATAAAATTTCCTCTTTCTTTTTTCTTTCATGCCTTTAGCTCCCATCCATATCATCAGTGCCTACTAGCAGCAGAAGCACAGCAAATACTTAATAATGCAAGAAAATGCCATAATCCATTAGTTCTGCAGTTTCAGTCTGCATTCCATAGTGCACACCACTCTCCCCTGTTCCCTTAGAATTTCATTAACTGTGGAGACAATCCCTAGTTGTTTTTACAGAGTGGAAAGAGTAACGGGAAGTTTGACTTTTGAGAGTAGAAACTCCTGATTCCCCATGCAAGAGAGATTAGCCAAACCGCTATCATAGCAGAGGAATCAAAACATGCTGCTGGACGAGGGATTTTAAGTGCCTGAACAGGGAGAACATTTTGTAAATACTAGAATGTTCCAGATGGACAGAGATCTTGATAAATACGCATTTAGTTATCTTACTCAATTCAATAAGGACTTCAGGGTCACGTGCCTGGTGATAATCCAACGCAAGTCACTAAACAACTTGGCAGTGACCTCGTCTTCTCCCCAGGGCCCCGAGACACATGCTGGGTACAGGACCAGGTGTCCTATACCCAGAGATCCAGGCAGAAATGGCAGCGATGACTAAAGGGTGAATTATAAAAAGAAGACTAGAAAACAGAACCCACGTGACAAACCCACATGGCTCAGGCATGAGTAAGGATTAGAAAGCAAGGGCTTGGGTCTCAACCCCCCAACCCTACCCCCACGAACAAAACCATTTCCACCAAGGGGAGGTGAGGGCAGGGTGGAGAGATGACAAGAAAGCACTTGAGGAAACCAAAGACAGAGCGGGACAAAGCCACAAGAGGGAGAACCTAGCTCCTTCCCTGTGTGCTGGGCTAGAAAACATCAAATCCTCTTTACAAAACTCAGGGTGACTGAGGTGACCAGAGGACAGGTGTTCCATCTTCTATCATATAGTCTTGTTGATGTCTTCTGTTACCTCCAAACTTCATGAGATCTCAGACCTTGACTAATATTTAACCTTTCTGTCAGAGAGACCTTTCAGGATCGAGACAAGCTGAGAGGGAGCTAGGGCTGACCAGATAGATGACCTGTGTCTCATCCCTCCCCTCTGTTGGGCCATCACAGCATGTGACTGAGAGAAGAGAGGGTACTTTGAGTGTCCTAGAACGGCAGAACAGCTTCCCTCACAGCAGCTGAAACTTGAGCCTCCAAGCAGAGAGGAAAGGTCAGAGAGTGAAGGCAATACTTGCTGGGTGTTTGCCAAGGCCTTCTGCATGCAGGAAGCCTGCTGCTGCCCATCCAACACCCAGCACCCCTTTCTGCGGCCAATGACTATATTCTCTCTCTGCCTCTCTTCACAGCTAGACCCTGCCTTCTGCATGCCTGGAATATAGTGACTTAGGAAAGCCACACTGTCCCTAACTTCCTCCTTCTCTCTGTTCCTCTCAAACAGGACCTTGATAAGTGGCTCAAGCTGGCCACTCAAGACTCACTAACTCAGCAGGGACCACTGGCACTATAACTCAAAACATAAAGGTTTCTATCCACCCATCACCCATCTACACAGGCTCTACTGAGGAGGCCAGGATCTCTGGTATGAGAGTGAGTTGAGAGACAATTGGAAGCTAGGCATAGTGGTACATGCCTGTAATCCCAGTACTCAGGAGGCTGAGGCTTGGAGGCAGATATGACTTTGAGGTCATCCTTGGCTGCTTAATGAATTCCAGGCTAGCCTGAGCTACAGAGACCTTGTTTAACTCCCCACTCAACACCTCTCTTCCAAACCCAAAAGGAACAAAAATGGTGAGCAAAAAATGATGTGTTGAGAGCAGAGCTAGCATGGGTGTCAGAGAGTGCATACTAAGCCCAGGCCAGCTCAGGGCATCTTGTGGAAGGGGCCCCATCAAGTGAACTTTATAGCTTTGGTCTAGCTAGAGAAAGTAATGAAAAACTCTAGTTCTTGCCCATAGTAACCTATTCCTAGTGGTCACTGGTTTCTAAAGCTCTGTGGAACTCCAAGCTTATCTGATTCTCTTGGCTCTCTCTCTCTCTCTCTCTCTCTCTCTCTCTCTCTCTCTCTCCCTTTTGTTTTGTTTCTTCAGTTAAAAATTAGAAAAAGAAAATTATGGAAAGACCACAATCAAGAAGACCTTCTGAGTTGGTGAGTCTTGAATGGCCAGCTTGGGCCACATATCAAAATCCTGTTTGATAGGGACAGAGGGAGGGAGGGAGGGGAGGGAGAGTGTGAGACAGAGTGTGTGAGAGGAGATATAGCTCAGCAGAAGAGTGCTTGACTAGTGTTCATGAGGTCCTAAGTTCAATTCATAGTGCTGGTAAGATAAACAAACCAAAACTAGAAAGTGACCATGGCCAACAAGATGGCTCCTGGGATAAAGGTGTACTGTGGATTCTGATGACTCGAGTTCCATCCCTAGGACCCACATGGTAGAAGGGGAGAATCACTTGCTCTAAGTTATCCTCTGAGCTCCTTCATACGCAACCTAGTATATGTCCCCTTCCCTGACATGCACACACATGCTCACGTGTACACACGCACGCATGCATGCACATGCACGCACTCACACATACATAGATGTTAGGGGCTGACACTTAATTTTCCAACATCTAGGTGTGGAAAGATTCAGTGTTCCTGACTCCACCTGCCAATCTGCATGCCCATTATGGAAGGAGCTCGGAAATTCTTGTTCCCAAAAGAGTACATGTGCTGAGCCTCACCTCAAACTTGACCCTCAAATCCTGATCCTTAGGTAGCACAGGAGCCTCCCTTCACTTCCTCTGCACTGAAGAGGCCTCATCAGGCTCTTCTTAGGGAGTCAGAAAGATGGCTGTCCAAAAGGTGCCAACATTCTGAGCCTTAGGATTTGTAAATCCTGAAAAGGAACTTTGTCAATGTGATTCAGTTCAGGATCTGGAGAGATGGAGCTTATATTTATTTTATTTTATTCTAAATGGTCTGAATATGCCCACATGTAATCATAAGAGTCCTAACAAGAGGGAGACAAGAGCCACACAAGAGGATTGGGGATGGAAATGGAAGAGAGATGGGGATAGGAAGAGAAGGAGAAAAGGAAGGAAGGGTGGGAGAGAGAGTTGAAGATGCCGTGGCTGACTCTGAAGACAGAGGGTCCATGAGCCAAGGAAGGCAGGAGGACCTAGAATCCAGAAAAGGCAAATAAACAACTCTCTGTGCAGTCTCTGGAGACACACAGCCTTGCTGACACTTGAGTTTAGGACCTCTGACCTCCAAGAGGACAAGTTGTGAGTTGTAAACCACTAAAATTGTGGTAATTTGACACAGCAGCAGTAAAAATGGAATACAGGGACAGACACTGTGCAGAAAGAGCAGAAAGGAGGACCTGTCTTCAAAGAGAAAAGCGTTTAAAGAGCGACTGGGTGGAGCTGGGGTGGGGCTCAACGGTGGAGTATGCACCCATCATGTGCCCCAGGGCAGTCATCAGCACCAAAACACCAACACTAAGAAGAGCAGTGGGGTGACATGCCTGCGCAGCCCTCTAGAAGTGGGCTAGTGAAGGTGAGGTCACCGGTGTGCCAGTATAGGTGGCCTACTTCCACACTGCAAGATTGCATATCAACATTTCTGGTTGCCCAACCTAGCTGGGACTCCCCCCCCCCCAACTAAAGCATCACCCCTGTTCTTCCTCCCTGAGCAACTGTCCTGCTGTGAACAACAGAAGCTTCCCTCTTCTTTAAAGAAACCCAAAGCAAAGGAGACAATGTTCCTTCTCTATCTAAGTCAGTGGTTCTCAACCTTCCTAAGGCTGTGATCCTTCAGTCCAGTTCCTCCTGTAGTGGTGAGCCCCACCTCCCCCACCCACAACATTATTTTTGTGGCTACTTCATAACTGTAATTGTGCCACTGTTATGAATCATAATGTAAATATCTGTGTTTTCTGATGGTCTTAGGTGACCCCTGTGAAAGGGGCATTTTTGACTCCCAAAGGGGTTATGACTCACATGTTGAGAACCACTGACTTAATCCCAGGGACTCCTCAAAATTCTCTCCATATTCCAATCAGCTTCATGTCCACATGGACAACCCTGCCCTCAAAACAAAACAACAAAACCCAAACCAAAAACCTAGGTCCAACTTCTATCAAGGCAAATGGGTGCTGGATGCCAGGATACCCACAGCCATGATTCCTTTGTTCTTTGACCCCTTGCCTTGTCTGTTTTGGAGACAGGATTTCATATATCCTTGGCTGGCCTCCAACTTGCTACGTAGCTGAGGGTGAATTTGAACTCCTGATTCACCTTGCCTTCATCTCCCAAGTACTGTGTACCTCCAGGCCTGGCTTGCCTCCGTTGTTTTGTTGGTCTCCTTATTTTATGAACCTGAAGCTATAATCATAAGGGTCATAACAGAAGTTAAGACTGGAAGCCAAAAGGCTGGTTAAGAGTTAAGAGTAGAGTGCTGCTTTGCCTGTGTGAGCCTCTGGGCTCAATTTCTAGTTCTGAGGAAAATAACAAGCAAACAAAGACTCGAGAGAGGCTCTCAAGAGCCTGTGGCTGAGTTCCTCAAGTCATTCCTCAAGCCAGAGTTAGAGAGAGGTCATACAGCACACTACCGTGTTGTCAGAAACACCAGACATACTCTGATGGAAGCCATTCTGTGATTTCTCTAGGCTAAATCCAGTAGGTGGAAAGACACATGAGCTTAAGGGCAGACAAGGATCATGGTAGAGCATGGGGTCATTTATAGACTAGGAACTATACATACAAGAGGCAATTTAAAATCCATACTGAATGAAATAAAACACCAATGGTCAGTAGTTTAAAAAATCTTCATTTAGAATGTTTTAAGTATGGATTAGGGAGTTCTCAGAACACACAGTCAGGGCTATGTCTGCTACTCTTAGCCCTGGTCGGAGGTGAGTTTTGGGTGTCAGTTGAGGGGACACCTAGTGAGCAGAACTCAAAATGGCTGGTGTATGAAGTGATGTAGTATTAAGGGGTGGGTATTAGTAACTTGGAGGGAAGGCGATAAGAATGTTTCCTCAGAGGGACTTGACAGGTTTAACTCTGATAGGACTTTGAAACCTGAAGTACTCACAGCACGGTACCCCTCCCTTAGTCACTGCTAGCAGGACACCCAGGCACATTAGTCAACCTCTCTGCTCCTCCGTCTCTGTGTCTAGAAACAGGCCATTGCATCCTAGGAAGGTATCTTGTAATCTGTTTGTTGCTGACTAAAACTTTAGTTGGTTAATTAAATACATGATTATAAATATTCCCGAGTTTATAAACATAAACTCAAAAAGAGAACATGAGCCAGACTCGGTGGTACAGGTCTACAATTCCAGCTTTTTAGGAGACAGAGGCAGGAAGATGCAAGTTCAAAGCCTGTGTGTACTATGAGTATGGCTTCAAGGCCAGCTTGGGCAACTTAGTAAGACACTATCTCAAAAATTAAAGAAAGCTGACCCTGTAGCTCATGGCAGAGCACTTACCCCCATATACAAAATACTGTGTTTAATCTCCACTGAAAATGAAACCTGGCAGGGCATGATTTTTCTCAGGATCATGCTGGCAGAGCAACCAGAAGCCAACCTATGCATCTGGGAAAGGAGATGGTACAAGAAGCTCTGGGCTGCTTTACTAGGAATCTAACCCAGGTGCCATCTCTCCAGCCCCAAGTGATGGGTTTTAAAGAGGTTGCATCAGGTCAGTAAGATGGATCAATGAATAAATGTACACATGCATACACTCATTTTTTAAAAAAAGAGGTCCTATCATACACCAGGCCACACGATGCATGGTTGTCTTATTTGACAGACCTCTGATACTTCCTGTATTCCCAACTCTTCTCCCTTTATTCCTGTTTCTTCTCAATTTCCAATTGATACCATCTTTTTCATGATCGCCAACTCTGGGATTCTGAAACCCAAGCTGTCTAGAAATGTGGGATCAGAGACCTTGGGATGGAGCAGGAACTGTGAGCTACTGAGCATGACTGGGCCGGGAGCCAAGATGGTCAACTGTGCCTCAGCCTCCAGAAATGGCAAAACAACAAAACAAATGACTAGTTCTTATGAGCCAGGTGCTCCCAGCTGTTAGGAGGGAATGCCCCCCCCCCCCCCCAGAAAGCTGACCTCTTCAGGGCCAGTAGAGAAGCCATGAGTTGATCCACAGCCATTAATGACCCTGCCAGGCAGTAGCCACTGAGATCCTAGAGCACACTGTACGTGAAGTTTATATATATATTTAGTGATCACTGGTGGCTTCCTTCAAAAATAGAGGCACGCAATTGGTGCTAAAGCTCACTGAATGGAGGACAGAGAAATCTGCACAGAGAATGGTTGGGAGCTTTTCACAGGCTCCACTGTGCTGCCCCAGGGAGCACCTGTTTTCTGTAAGGGGGAACAAAGGGCAGGTGAGTGCCTGCAATGCTGGGCAGATTGGGGTGTGTCTAGGGTGGCCTCTCTTCCTTCCCAGAAGAAAGCTCATGAAATGCAGGCCATCCCTACACAGTACTAGGAAATGATTTTCAAGCGTGCATGCCTCTGCATATGGGATTCTGGCTTCTTGTTGAGGAAAGAGTCATTCTGCACCATTCTCAGGAGGTCATGAACTTTTTCCTCAAGCCATCTTCATCTTGCCAAACCATCATGAACCTCTCCATTCTGGCCTGACAGTTGTAAATGGGAATAAGGCTATTTAGAGAGGGGGGCTAGATTGCTTGTTTTAAGATAAATGAGCCACATGTATAGGCAGTGCTTTATTCCTGAGAAAGCTATGTAGGCCTGTGCCCTGCTTTCTCAGGTTATTTCTAGCCTCCTGAGAATAGCCTTAAGAGATCAAGAACCCCATTTATATATGTAAATAAGGTCCCAGCTATTTAGTGGCAAAAGCACGATAGAATGCCCCTCTCCCATTCTAGGCCCTCCCTTGGCCAAAGGAGGACAGGCATTATATCATATATTAACCACTCCTTTCTGGTCACTCACCTCCTCAGCTCCTGCTGGAGGTGCTCATAATGTGCTGTAGCACCACTTGGAACTGAGTCTGTCACCCGAAGACACTGGCCTGGCCCTAGTCCAGGTAGCACTCCGAGCAGCAGGAATTAGCATGCTGACGGCCAGTGTGGCAAAGCAGAGGCCCACAAGGCTGCTCCTCAGCAGCCCTTCATCATGTCACAGTCTCATGTTCCCTCTGAGCTTGGGAAAGCCCATTTGCATTTTTGTGTGTTTGTATGTGTTTTGAGACAGGGTTTCCTGCATCTCCCAAGTGCAGAGATAGCAGGTGTGCCCTATCACAGCTGGTCGATCTCTCTCTCTCTCTCTCTCTCTCTCTCTCTCTCTCTCTCTCTCTCTCTCCACACACACACACACACAGACATGTGAGACCATGCATATGCATACATGTGTAAAAAACATGCATGCACGTGAAGACTGGAAGCCAACATCAGGTCGATGTCTTTATTGCTTCCCATCTGTTTTGTCATATAGAATCTCTCACCAATTGGCTAGAGTAGCCAGCCAGCAGGCCCCTGGATGCTCCTGTCTTTGTCTCCAGTGCTGGGTTACAGGTGTGTGCTATCTACCTCTGGCTTTTTAAGCGAGTGCTGTGCTGATGGGAACTCAGGTCTTCACATTTATGCAGCCAGCACTTCACTAAGTGAGACATCATTTTTAAAATAGGGTCTTACTGTGTAGTCTAGGTTGGCTTCAAACTCACTTCAGTCTTAAGAGTTCCATCGCTACAGTTCTGCACCGTCATCCCTGGCTCCATTTGACTTTCTTGGTCAGGACTGGTCTGGAGGCATCGTGGAAAAGCTTATTTATGTTTAACATTGCCAGAAGTAGGCTTCTCCTCCTCACCTTTATAGGGAAGTGAAAACGCAGAAAAAGCAGGGGAGGGCGTGGCTGGGTAGAGTGACACACACCTGCAATCCCAACACTTAGGAGGCAGAGGCAGGAGGATGGAGGCAAATCTGAGGCTAGGTGGATTTACACACTGAGTTCCAGGCTAGCTAAAGTTATATAAAGAGACCTTGTCTTGAAGGAAGGAAGGAAGGAAGGAAGGAAGGAAGGAAGGAAGGAAGGAAAGAAGGGAGGGAGGGAGGGAGGGAGGAAAGAAGGAAGGGAAAGGTTGTGGTGGAAGATGTGTGGGCGTACCAGAGTCAATAAAGACAGATGGAGAGGAAGGAAGAAAGAGTGTGGGCAACAGTGTAGGAGGCAAGGGGGAGAGATACAAAGAGAGAGAAGGAGCTGGGGGTGGGGCAGGGGGAGGCCAGGACAGAGAAAAGAAAGATGAAAAGCAATAAGCAGACAGCTGCTGAAATGGGGAAGCCGTGACGCCACTCTGGAAACCAGAACACCCTGTTCCACTCCAGAACTTCAAAACAAGCACCTCTCTGGGATGGAGCACCTAGCCCTCCAAACCAGCTATAGCTTCCACCTGGCCAGGGTGAGTGGCTTGCCAGAAAGGCCCGGGTCATGCTCTCACCTTAGGCTGGGGCACGCACTTCTTTGCTATGCTCTGGCCAACGTCCCCTGCTTCTGTGGCTCTGGAGCCACAGCAGAAGGCCAAGGTGATGCCCGTGTGCACAGCCCCACAGGGTGCCTGTGAGGCTCCTGGGGCACTGGCCCAGTGGCCGGAGAGGGTGTGGCCACACTCAGCACTCTGATAGGCTGGACTGGGTTCCTTGGCCACCTCTACTACTCAGAGGAGGAACTGGGCACGAGTTTCTAATCACGGAAACACGGGGCATGTCTAACCTCATCCCTTTCCAGATCTAGGAGGTAGCTGCCGCTGGCTGCCAATAACACTGATAGGCAGAGAAAATAGTGCTTTGAGTTCTAAGGCACACAACCTGAGGCTGAGATAAGGTCCGGTTCTGCCCAGAAAGCTGTAGGCCTGACCATCTGTTCCTCTTCAAAGAGGTTTAGGTGGATGGGTGAGTACAGGGTAGGAGTAAAAAGCTGAATTAGCTCCCAAGAACCACCCCAGAGTAGTCTCTGGTGAAATTGTTTGTTTTTTTAAGGCAGGAACTTATGGAGCTGAAGCAGGCCTTAACTCACTGTGTGGCTAAGTCTGGCTGGGAACTCCTGATCCTCCTTCATCTGCCTCCCCAGTGTTGGGAATACAAGTATGCACCATCACCCAGAGACAGTTCTCACATGGGGGTGAGGAGTCACATTATAAAGTCCTCAGGCACCCTGCCTACCTACAACAAACGTTGGCATTGTTGAACATGTGATAGAACATGACTGCAGGAAGTTATAGATGTAAATAACCTGACTTCAGAAAACAAAGCATCAAACCAGAGCGACGGCAACCAACAATCAAAGAGGCCTTTTTTCATAAACGACGCTTTGATCCTGAGAACTGCTATGAAGTATACAGTAGTGGTTTGGTTTTGAAATAGATCTTGCCCACCATAGCCGAGTATATGTTCCTTCCTCGGTCCCTTTCATCTTGATGATACTTTTGAAACCTCAGAACTCCCTTTTATAGGAAGAGGTTCTTTGAGCGTTTCCTCTCTGCTTCAAGGACAAGCCCTCAGAGGAGGGCAGTTAGCTGGCCAGCCAGCGTTTCTGGAGGTCATGCCTGGCACAGCTTCTCCTGGACACTTTGAGCTCCTGCTGTGCCACCTCCTCCTCCCTTCCCCTTCCTTCATATCCTTTTCTCTCCAGGGCCAGATGCTGGACCTGCAGTTCCTGCTGAATCACCACTTGGTACTTAGTTTAGCCAAGAAGTCTGAACACCTAGCTCAGCGTTTTTCAAGAGCTGAGTACTTTCTTTCTTCGGTACTGGCTAAACATGGTTCTGAGCTGGGCTGGGTGATAGAGAAAAGATAAACTGAAGAAGCTCGGAGAGCAGGAATACCAAGCCACGCCATGGCACGGAGCCTCATTTTAACCCTAGTCTGTATCTTTCCAACTGTGTCTGAAGTTTCTGGTCTCATTCCCCAGATCTCAGAGCTGATGCTCTAGACACAGGGCAAGGTTAATGGCTGCTTCTGTTAGGTCTGCCCAGCAGAGTTTGACTGACTCTGTATCATATTCAGTCTTGGGGGAGTAGGTGTGCATCCTAGGAGGTAGGTTCCCACATTAGAGGTTCATGGACTCGGTGTTCACCAAGATCTGTAAACTTGCTGTAAGTTCCTCACGTGGTTCAGTTATAACCCAACTGTGAGGGCAGCTAGTGCTCATACTTGTCAAAGGAACTAATCTGGTGCCTTCTTTCATTCAGTACCAGTAAGGCCTCACCCTCATAATCCTGTGAGCCCTCTGAGTTCATGCTCTCTGGCATGTGATGTAAATGTGGCATATAACGTTAATCCCTCAGAGTTCAGCAGACTAGCAGATGACTTCATGAACTATATCTATGGGTTCCCTTGGGAAAAACAGTGATCCCTGAGAGTGGGAATAGGAAGGTAGAAGAGCCCAAGCTTCTATGCTGGCACAAGCCAGTAAGGGGTATCTTCACTCCACAGTTTTCAGGATGGGAGCTTTAGCAAAACTCCGGTCTGAGAGTGCTAAGAATGCTGGAGGAGGCCACAAGAGCTGCTAACGGAGGCAGGACCCAGGCACAGAGAAACTAGAAAGACTTACTTCTCAGGAGACCAGTGGAGAGCCACAGCCTGGCCTGAGGACTGGCGGGACCTAAACCAGTGGCTTCAAGAAGTCCCTAGGGAACATGGCTACCAAGCTCTCTGTGATATATGTAATTGCTTACTATGATATTTCAAATATAAAGCCCTGTGCCAGTAGTTGTTCTTTTTATTGGAGATCAAGACTGAGTCCCTGCTAGACACATATGGCGAATGTGACCAAGATGCCCTCAATTCTAGTGCAACAGGAAAAAGCAACACCCTGAGGTCTGATGGGAAAGGGAAGTGGCACTAAGCATTTATTCTGGCCCTGGAGTCATAAAGTCCAAAGGCATAGGGGATGTCTTCTTCAAGCCCTGGAAATGGCTCTTGACAGTGGAAGGGTGACAGGGACAGCATCCAACTACCCACAGCAGCGTGAAGACATTAAAATAAGATCTAGTGTCATCCTTGATATATTTACATATATCCCAATTAAGATAAAAATGGGCCCCCATTGACTCTTTTACCCAGGCCTGGCAATCCTCTTTGCATTTTCTTAGACAGGGTCTCACTATCTAATTCTGCCTGACCTGGAACTAGCAATGTAAACCTGGTGAACCCTGAACTCACAAAGATCAGCCCACCCCTGCCTCCTGAGTGCTGATTTCAAAGACCTGTGTCACCATGCTTAGCGGTGCTGCCAATTTATTTCCTAAACACCAATTACAGTAACTTCTCTCTGCACCCATCACTGAGTCACTTTTAGACATTTCTAACTGAGATTCCTGTAACTATGATAGAATCAGTTTCCTTGCCCCTGGCCTGTCTCCCAAGGGCCGCCCATTTGCAGCTGATTCCTTTAAATGCAGCTCTGATAATGTCACTCCTCTGTTTTGAAACCCTTCAGTGTCTTCCTGCTACCTTGGGGATGGAGCTGATCTTTTCATGCCGGGATTCACATTGCCATCCTATTTCTTTTTTTTTTTGTTTTGTTTTTGTTTGTTTGTTTGTTTGTTTGTTTTTATACAGAGTCTCTCTAGGTAGCCCTGGATATCCTGGAAATTTCTATGTAGACCAGGCTGGCCTTGAACTCAGAGATCTCCTGCCTCTCTGCCTCTTGAGTGCTGGGACTAGAGTATGTGCCACCAGGCCTGGTTTTTTGTTGGATTTCTTCCTGCTTATTCTATACTGTGGCTATATTAACCTATAGTCCTATCAGAAGGACCATGAGAACATTTTCCTGCCTCAGCCAACACGGTTTTCTGATCTATGCTAAACATTGCCTGGTTATCTGCAAATGTTCTGTTTTACAGTCTCTGTATCCTAGGTTAGCCTGGAGCTTACTATGTAGTCCAGGCTGGTCTCAAACTTGTGATACTTCTCCTGTCTTAGCTTCTAAATGCTGTGATTGCATGTGTATATTACAATGCTTGGCAGAATGGATTTTTCTTTGGTCTGTTTCTATACCCTGTCTATTGAGAACAGTTTATCTGGTGTGTCATAGTACTTAACTGTTGGACAGTCTTGCGATTCTCATCTCAATGGTACTTTCCAAGAAGTGCCAGATGTTTCTGAGTTACTATTGTTTTCTTTCTTTCTTCTCTTTGACCTAGTGCTGGGGATCAAACCGCGGGCTTTGTGCCCACTGGGCAAATGTTCTACCACTGAGCCACACCCCTCCCTTGGTTCCATTTTAGGTATTTTAGCAGAATCCTGGGATGGCCATCCCAAGGAAGACTTCTAAGCAGAAACCTGCTCAGCACACAGCAGGACTCTAGGAAAATCAGGAAGGTAGAGACAGGGAAAACAGCTGGAATAACTGTTCATCGCCAGCATGGGGCATGGTTGCCTTTCATACTTCATTCTGACTTATGAGGCTCATTAGATTCTTATTTCTTGGTGGTAAAAAGGTCCAACAAGCCAGTTGCTTCCACCACTAAAATTTCCTGCTTCTCATAGCACAGTGACTTTGTGAGACCAGTTTTAATTCAGGCTTCCACCTCCTTTCTAGCCTGGACAAATGCTTAACCTGTTTTTCTTCATGTTTTAAGCTTCACTGTCGTCTTTCATCCAGTGTCAACATTAGCACATGCTATTCTTCAACAAATCATGTGTTACTGCTCAAATGCCTAGTAGCCCCCCTTCCATACAGACAGCTATATGTATATATATGATACCATATATTATATATTGTATATATCATGTATATGTAGTATAACAAATATATATGTATACATAGACATACACATATACATATATATTTTTGTTGTTGTTGTTCTTTACCTAGTATAAGATATCTTTCAAGTTCTGCTATTGCTTACTGGCCTGAGAACTCTTCTGGGACAAGAGAAAGACAAGAGAGAAGTGCCACCCAGGTGTCTGGGCAATGCTTGATGTTTTCAGCTGAGAAGTTTGAATCTAGAGAATATGAAGGCTCGAGAGCAGATGAACTGAGCTCAAGGGATTTGGGTGCAGAGTCCTATTGTGTCATGGAGACTTGCAAAACAGAGCAGCATCCAGGCGGCTAGAGCCTCTGCACAGGGACTGAGTGTGACCCAGGGTTAGAAGAAATGCCTGAAGTTCTTTCTCTTCCAGATAGCTCAAGGAATGGGGAGAAATGTGCAGCCTTGGAACAGCAATCTCTCAGGAATCTCCAAGGTGAGATGGAGCCCACGATAAGAAGCATTTCCCTTCTGCTATGCAGACAGGGTGCTATGTGCTCCTTTCTCCATAGGATGAGGAAGAAGGAATTTCTTTAGGGTGAGATCTACAAGAAGTCTATGTGACAACACTGTCATTAAAATGCTGGGCCATGACTTTAGTCCCCAAAGAAATGAATGGAGCCAGGGATTATCTTAAATACATACCTGTCTCTAAGAGAAAGAGAGGCAGAAGTCAAACAGTTGGGAAACACGATTCTTAGAGGAGGGCTAGGGTGTGTCTCCACGGTAGAAAACTTGCCTAACATGCGATTAAGACCTTAGGTTCATCCCCAGCACATCTCTAACCTCTGGCCCAGACACAGATGGGAGACGGTGAAAGGGCACCCCTTGCACCCAGAACCCACAGTGTCATTACAGAAGATCTGTTTATAACAGACGTTACAGGAGGTCATGTTTGCACTAAGCCCCTGAACTGGGGCCCCAACACACCGGGCTGAACCTTAAAATGAAGTCATCTGTGCTACCAAGCCATCAGCAAACTTTACCCGACCTTCTAAGGCTCAGGATTAGAGAGATAACGGCCACAATTTCCACAGATGTCACATTTGATCAGTGTGACAGATGTCACATTCAATCAGTATGTCAGATGTCACATTCAATCAGTATGACAGATGTCACATTCAATCAGTATGACAGATTCCTTCTGCTCTAATCCTAATACAAAGGAATAACCTGAAATGATTTGGTGTGAAGCTAATCATTATTCTCTTGTTCTTATGCCTCCCTTACTGACTTTACAGCAGTGCTTCTCAACTTGTGGGTCGCAAGTTGAGAACCTTTGGGAGGAGGGTCAAATAGCCTTTTCACGGGGGTTGCCTAAGACCATCGGAAAACACAGATGTCTACATTAAGATTAATAACAGCAGCAACTTTACGGTTATGAAAGAGCAATGAAAATGATTTTATGGCTGGGGGTCACCAGGACATGAAGAACTGTATTAAAGGGCCACAGTGTTAGGAGGGCCGAGCGAGAACCATTGCTCTGTAAGGGTGGTAGCTTTGAATTTACTGATCTGCTCTGTTGGCTTTTGTTTCTGGGTCTATTCTGCCCTTTAACTCTAGAAAGTCATGTAATAGCGAGAAGATGGGACCATATGGCAAGCCATAGAGGCAGCAGTCTGCACCTACATCTGTATCCTTCACTCATACCTCAATAGACAGACTGGAACTGTAAGAGTGTTGGTCCACCACACCAGAACCACCATGCAGGGGCAGGATGAGGGCAAAGGTGAGGTCAGTTCACTGTGCCTCTTTCTATGTTTTATTTCATTGTTCTACTAGAGACTCAGCCATTTGCTTCCAGAGATAATCAAAAGAAACAAACCACAAGGGCAGGCGTGCCAAAACTGAGTTTTAACACTTCCCAATCCCCTGTCTACTCCCCCTTCCCCGAACCCCCTCTATGTGCTTGCTCGGGAGACCAGAGAGAAAGGCTTTTCATCAAATTAAAATGTAAAATGCTTTCTTTTTTTACTGCCTGGTGACCGGGGATATTCTGCTGACTCAGCAGTGAATAATCAGCTTTGACCTAAATAATAAAATAACTCACAGCACTCTGGTTGCACAAGCAGGTCCAAATCTGCAGTTCCTTCTTTCCCCTTGTCCTCTCCCCACCCCCCTCCAGGCACTGGGAAGGCAAGCGAGTTACATCAGGTTCTTACTGCCTCTCCACTCCCATCTGGCTTGTCCCAACTTCATTTCTCTTCAGAGATCTTCCAAAAATGGTCCCACAACAGAACCAGGCCCGACATCTTCTCCTCCCTCCCCCAGCAAACACTAGCCTGGGGCTTTACCACGCATGCCTGCTCTCCTTCCTGGACCCTGCATTACAGATTGCTGCTCAGAGGGTGGCCTTTCTTCAAACCTCTCATGAGTCAGTAGGACCAGTCAGTCACCAGCCAAATGAGAGAGTGGAGAGTAGAGCTTCCTGTGTAAATGTCCTTCTGCTGCTGCTTCTCCCCAAAGCATTGAAGGTGGGTGACTTCCTGCCTCCATCTCCAATGTAGGCAGAGACTATTTGACACAGCTGGCTCACCAGGCACCTGCTAAGAGGATGGGGTGCACTGGATGATGGGGGAGAGGTGAGACAAAGGAGTGCTGGAATAAAAGTCATAATAGCTGCCTGTCGTGGGACCTCACTCAAGGTGAAAGCTGCCTTTAAGAACCCGAGGCAGGAGAATGACAGGATCAAAGCTAGGTTACATAGTTAATTCAGGGGTGGCTTGGGCACAAGGCAGAGGGTGGAGTTGATCAGATGTGATGATCCATGCCTGTGATCTCAGCACGTGGAGCCTAAGACAGGGGGAAAGCTACGAGTTCAAGGTAATGAGGCCAGCCTGGTCAATACAGTGAGTTTCAGGGTTGCCTGTTCTACATATTGCATTTCAGGTCAGCCAAGGCTACATAGAAAAACCTTGTCTTCAGGAGGCAGAAGCAGGCAGATCTCTGAGCTGGAATCTAGCCTGGTCTACAGAGTGAGTTCCAGGACAGCCAGGGCTTCACAGAGAAACCCTGTGTTGAAAACCAAACCAAACCAAACCAAACCAAACCAAACCTAACCAAACCAAACCAAACCAAACCAAACCAAACCAAACCAAACCAAACCAACAAACACAAAAGAAAAGAAAAACTTTGTTTCAGAAGTTCCCCTGCCCAGAAGATGCCAGAGTTGGGAGGGAGCATGGCATCCACAAATCCTTTTGAACACAGGCTACCTTGAGAGACTACTTGAAGAAGGCTGTAGAGGTAGATTTTTAAATAAAGTACTAGTAGGAGAGGTGGAGCTTCTGATTCCAGCACCGGAGAAGCTGAGGCAGGAGGACTGCCACGAGTTTGAGGTCAGCCAGGGCTACATAGCAAATTCAAAGCTAACTTGGGCTACACAGCAAGCCCCACCTCCCATCTCCCAAAACAAAATGAATTCAACAAACCAGTAAACAGAACCTCTGTACACAGACTCAAAACATCTGGAACCTGTCCTCCATCTTTGCTAGTCTCTAATGGAAGTAGGAGGAATAAATTTGGGTTTAAGACTTTTGTGCTGGAATAATATCTAGAGACATACCTCAAGGACAGTGAAAAATGACTATTCTCAGAGGACAAGATGGGCTCTGTTCAGATGGAGGCAATTTCCTTGCAGCTCCACTCAGGAGACAGAGGACAGGCCACACAGACTTTATTAGATCTTTGATAGCAGGAAAGGGAGGCAGCAAGTGACTTGTCTGGGCAGTGTGGTGGGGAATGGGGTGTACTGTATGCAGCCTGCTTCTCTGGAGCTGGCTAGAGAAGAGGTCTTCTTACCATCTTGAAGGGCTGGGACCATTCTGGACTCTGTGGTGTGTGTGTGTGTGTGTGTGTGTGTGTGTGTGTGTGTGTGTGTATGTGTGTGTGTGTGTGTGTGTAGAACTCTACTCCAGCGTCTTTGTGCAAAGTGTCAAACCCGTGGTCTGTCTGTTGTAAAGGAACGGCATACTGTGGCCTGGCTCCTCTCCTAGGGGAGGACCACACAGCTGTGGAGCTCTGGATTTCTAGCAGAAGCTCAGAGAAGTCCTCTTGTCTGAGACTTTAGCAGCATCAGCAAAAAGGAGGAAGCTGCCTGTGTGTGTAAGACCCCGAAACAGCAGCCGCCAGCACTTCCTTCTTCCTCCCTGTTAGTAAGTCTGATGATAGAAACAGCAACTTTTCCTACATTCCCACGCTGTCCCAGCTCCAGATCCTGCTATGAAGCAAGGTCAAGGGGCCCATATACCCATATACCCTAACTCCTTTTCAGGAGGCCCCTGGGGTCAGAAAGCTCTGTGCTCCTAACAAACACCCCCCACCCCCCGCCCACAGGCACACACAGTATTACAACTTAGGATCGCAATCCTACAAGGAGGCAGACAGCAACTCTACTAAGTAGTCAGAATGTGTGGAATAGAGTTGAGGGTGCTAGGAGACTGAATTTGGAGCACACACTCCTTTATGTCTGAGTCTATAAGCAGGATAGCCCAAACATGTGACTACTGCCCCAAACAAGGGTTTCAGCTTTATGCCTCACCTTGCCTCGGTATGGGTCTAGATCAGGGCCAGGGCCAACCTCCACTGATAAACAAGATGCTCTTGCTAAGGTTCTCAGATGCTTGTCCTGGGAGATTGTCTAGATTGGTGTGTCCTCCCTCCCCCATCACATCAGCAAGACAGAAGGACAATGTCTGGACCTGGAAATGAACAGCAAGATCTGTCCCTATACTGTCAGAAGCTGTGGGAAGTCAAGCCCTGAGCCAACTCTGCAAATGCAGCCTCTAACACAAACAGGTGCTGGAGGAGTGAGTGTTTGAGTAAAGACATGGAGTAGCCCACTCCATGGAGCTCAGTGTTATCAGAGCCCACTGCTGGGAAAGCCTAGAACACTCTGAGGAACCTCTCTCTCAAGGATCACGTGATTCCACCCAACAGTCATCTTCCCATCCTGAGTTTTCACTGCAGCCAATTAAATCCTAACCTTGACCACACAGCTTTCCTCTGCTTAAAGCAAATAACAAAACAAAACAACCTACCCAAGCCAGGTATGGTGGCACACACCTTTAATCCTGGTACTCAGGAGGCAGAGGCAGGCAGATCTCTGCCAGTCTGAGGCCCCTGGTCTACATATTGAACTCTAGGAAAGCCATGGCTACATAGAGAAATCCTGTCTCAAACAAACAAACAAACAAAAAACAAATATTACCCACCCAGGCCATGGACAAGGGACAAACTGTCCTCCAACCCAGTTTAAAATGTGTGTAAGGTAGCAATTTCTAAGTTGTCACTATAACTAACTGCCTGCCATGAGGTTATCAGGGACTCAGAAGCCCTGGACTCCATACGGGGTCTACCTCTTAGGGAAGTCACTTGCCCTTGGCACTTGGTCTGATCTAGCTTAGGAAAAGATGACAATGGCCCAGCTTACCTCATGGATTCATCATGAGGCTCAAATCAGAAATCAGATAGCAAAGGTGAAAGTGTGAATGTAAAGAACTTTGGCATCGAAAGCTACTGCGTCTCCAAGGAGTTCCTTATGAGTCTTGTTTGTATGTGATAGGATTTTTACTATGTGCCTAGGCTGGCCTCTAGCTCAAGATCCTCCCACTCTTTGCCTCCCAAGTTCAAGGATTACAGGCAAGAGGTGGGGGAAAGGAGAAAAAAAAAAAAGATAAGCCAAGATGTGACAGTCACCAGGAAGACTGAAAGAGGCTGAAGTGAGGGCCAGATGTCACTTACGCAAGCAGATGGCGGCCAGGAGTCGCAGGCCGGACTCAGGGGGGAAGCAGGTAGGGAAGAGTGGCTGCAGCACATAATTGGAGAAGGTGAGGGCGATGACAGCTTGGTTGGTAGGGTAGATCACCAGCACAGCAATCCACAGCCGCAGGAACCTGCAAGAAGAACAGGAAAATCATTGGCCGGCATGGTGGAGAGCCAGAGATATCAGCAGAAAACCCAGGCAAGGGGCAGGGATGGGGGGAAGTCTGAGCAAAGGAGCAAACATCAGTGGGTTAAAGGTAAGTTTCCCCTTTTGTTTTCAGAGATACTGAAGAGGCCTGCCCTACCCCAAGTGAGACCCTAAGCCCCCTATAATTCTCGTGACATGGTGTCAGCAAAGACCTACATACATTTCAAGCTCCTAATGACACAAGTTCTGGTGTTTGGGCTCTCTCCTTTCTCCTTTAATCTTCTCTGCAACTTTAGCCCCCTATATCTAAGGGTGGAACCCAGAATTCTGGCAGCAAGAACACGCTAAGGCTGTGGCTACATGTGTAATTGCCAGAAAGGCATCACATAGGAGTTTGCAGGAGAAGTGCCTTGCACACCTCTTGGTTCTTTAGTAATGGATGCGTTCCTCAGTCAGGGTGAGGGAAGCCAAGAAAACTCAAGGGCTTGACTCTGGAGAAGGCCATTATGCTTGGCAATGTAAAGAGTGTGGATGTTTCATCTCTAGGAAGTCACTCTTGTGTGTCACAGAACAGGGCTTTTTGTAACTGCTTTTCCTAGAACTCTGTGGTCCATGCTGACACCTACTTTGCTTATAGAATCTTATCCATCAGGTTCAATAGAGCAATAAGAATTGTAACCTGGAGTATCTACTGATTCTGAGGGGTGATACACTAGACACTAGAAACTCCTTCCTGTCCTTGGGCTTCTTGGATCTGACCCTTCTGTCCCAGATTTTTCCTTTACAGTGGCACCAACCCATGGGCCACATGTTTCCCGGGATAGCTATGAGTACAACACAGTACGTTTTTCAGACAACAGTGTCATATTGGTATGTCACAAGGTTGGACATCCATGTTAGACCATTCAGGCCTCCAGATTTGCTCACCCAGCCAGTCCTCCGAAGATGTCCTTGACATAGGAGTAATCGCCTCCAGATTTAGGGATGGTGACACCTAGCTCAGCATAGCAGAGGGCTCCTACAGCTGTGATGACACCTGTCACGATCCAGACAATGAGCGCAAGGCCCACAGAGCCGGCATTCTCCAGCACACCCTTCGGTGAGACGAAGATTCCAGAGCCGATGATGTTCCCTACACGAAGGCACAAAGGCATGGTGAGGTCAGGGCATCTGGCACGTGCAGCTCGTTCATCTCTGGTCTGGTTGCCCAAAGCGTCTTTGAGAAGGTGGGTGTGTCCCGAAATGATTCTCACTAGGGTTTCTTCTCTGATCTGGTTCTAAAATGTCTCCACGATCTCTAGGCAGGTGTGTCCAGTAATAACTTTACCAATGAGCAGGGTAAAGGGCAGAGAACTGACAAGGAGCTTACGAGTCTAGTTTACTCCTTAGAAAAGTCGTCTAGGGTCAGATAACATCAGCAGAGGAAAACAAGTCTCAGGGAAGCAATGAATTGTGTGAGGCTAGGCAGTCACGACTGTTGAAGCAAATACTGAATCTCAGGGCACTCTGACTGGGCACACATGTTCTAGCTAAGGAGATAGGCTCTTAGAATTGGCTAAAAAGATAGGACTGGAAATGCACTCAGATTCCCAGACCTACCTGTCAACTAGAAGGAGCCAAAGGGCAAATTCTTTTGGACAGATTGTGGCCACATACTGTGATGACTTGGGACTATGGGCTGGGTATAGTGACACATACTTGGAATCCCAACACTTGGGAAGCTGAGGCAGGAGGACCAGGAACTCCAGGCTAATCTGGGCTATACAGTGAGACCCTGACTTAAGACAAAAGAAAATACTTCTGAGTGGAGACAGGAGCCCTGGAAGCTGATTTCTACGTGGATGAAACAGCTCCACCCTTGTTGGAGAACATGAAACAAACCTATAAACTGGTCACAGTTGTCTAGACATAGCTTGTGAGAGTACACTACGTGCAAAGCCTCAGCGTTATGTTCCTGAGGCCTCCCTTTCTGTGGTGTCATATGACCCTCAGAATCACCTTGCAGAATTCAGGGAGGAGGGAGAAGAATGGGATTCCTCTCTCCACTTTACTGACCAAGAGACTGGGGTTAAGTGGCTTTCTCTAAATTCCTCAGCTACTGATGGGTAAAATTGGATCTTGAAAGTTGTCTCCTGATGCTTAATCTGGTGTTTTTTCCACTAATCCATTTCTGCATGCTCAGGGGTTGGAGTCCTCTCAGAGAGAGGTCAACAGCCAGCACAGAAAGGGGGCTCCTGGGTCACGTGCATTGGACAGGGCAGGAGAAGAGTAGGGATAGCCTTTGACACATATCTTCCTAGACTGGCTTCACTTTTTTTCTATATTGAGGGTGGAAACGAGGTTCACAGGTGCTTTGAGGGCTCCCTCCTGCTGTTCCCAACTCTACTCAATGCCTGAGGGAAGAATCAGAAACTAGCCAGATCTAGGTGAGAAGGCAAAACCAGAGAGCTTCCCTCAGCCCATGGACTTGTCAATGGTCCAGGAATTCACCTTTCTTGGGTAGTCTGGAATCAGTGAGATTAAGAAGTGTTAAGTCTGGGCTGGAGATTTAGCTTAGTGGTTAGAGCTTTTACTGCTCTTGCAGAAGACAGTGGCTCAATTCCAAGCACCTACATGGAACTTGTAACCATCTGGAACTCCAGTCCCAGGGAATCAGAAGCCCTCTTCTGACCTTTGAGGGCACTAGGCACACATGTGGTGCACATATGTACATGCAGGCAAAACACTAATTCACACAAAATAACAAAATAGATCTTTAAAAAACCCTTTCAAAGTGTAAAGTTCTATATTCCATTTTCCAAATCCAGCCAGAACTCCACCTCAAAACACTTCTAAAACACTCACTTCCAAGCTCAAATTCAACAGTTTTTTAGTTTTAATTAAAAAATATTTTAAGATGAGGTTGAACAATGAGTTAGTTGGCTAGCCTAAAACTTGATATATAGACTAGTAGGCTGTCCTTGGACTTGCATCAGTCCAACTATCTCTGCTTTCTGAGTGCCTGGATCCCAGGTTTGTAACACTATGCCTTGGCCTCAAAGTCTAATTTGCAACCCAGGGCCAGGCATACGGTTATGAAGTAAAGGGGGAGAAAAGAACTCACATTGTAATCTGTATTCCTCTCAGATGTAAAATTTGCCATTAGTTTTCAAACTAAAAAAAAAAAAATGTAACATCAAGTACTCAGGATGCTGAGGCAGGACACATACACACACAGACACACACACACAGACACACGCACACATACACCCATATTCTACCCATTCTTCTTTCAAACACATTTTCCTTCAGAAATACATACAGAAATAAAATCAAGGAGAGAAATAGCTCCTCAACATCAAACTCAAATGTAAATATCAGGTGGAGAAGAAGCAGACAAGAGGGCGCAGCTCTTATGAACATTTCTCTCCTCCTCTTCCTCTGTATATGCTCATATGAAGTCCTTTCATAGGAGAAGACATATTTGTCTGCATATACTCTCTATGACCTGCTCTCTTATGAAGACTAAAAGACTGTCATACAGTAACCTAGGGCCTAGGACATGGTCATATGACCCTTCAAGCTGGTCAGTGTGGCTCGCATGTATGTATGTATGGCTAGCACTCAGCAGGCTGAGGCAGGAGAATTGGCTTGAGTCTGAGACTAGTTTTTGGTTTGAACCACAGCGTTCAACTCTGTTCCAAAATAAAACAAAGTAAAACACAATCAGCAGTCCAGTCACCGGCCCAAACAATGTGCTGCTGTTCCCTGGAAGACAGGAAGCTCCGGGAAATTCGAGCACCAGAGTTGGAGTAAATTTCTTGCCTATGTGGGAATTATCAAAAGAGTGATCTAAAGGGCATTTCATGGCCATCCAAGAAGAGAGTAATGGCACACGGCCTATGAAATCAGCTCCAGGGTTAGAAAAAGTCAAAGCCAGTACAAAAACAAAGGTTGACTTTGGTCTTAAGGTAGTAAAAATGGATGTGGGAATGGCCAGGCATTTCTTGGAGCTGGGAATGGCAGTTCCAGTAGGAAGGTGAGGTGTGCTGTTAAAGGTTCTGCCCCTCAGGGATGAGGAGTCAAAGTTCCACTAATGGTTCTGGGCAAACAAACATCTGTAAGGATCAACCACTATGAGAGTATATTGGCTGCCTTTGGGACACTGTCAGAGTACGCACGTCACAGGGTCCCCTGGGAGACGAGGTATACAGTGCTAGCTGATCTTTGAGGGGGTATCATTATCCCCGTTTTACCGTTGAAGAACCCGAGACTCCCAAGAGAATCACAGCTGTCTTAGCAGCATCGAGATTGGAGTCCTGCATCCCTGCTTCAAGACTGTTGTGCAAATAAAACTTTCCCACATATGTGCTCCATCCTTCCACGATCCACTGTGCAGCCGTGGGAGTGGGGTGGTTTTGTAGAGAGCTGGAGGGCAGATTCAACATCCTCCCCTTGGGGCAGTCCTGTCTGCAGTGGTGACTGTAAGCACCCTGCTCAGTGCCTTGATTCTCAGAACTGTTTTCTGGAAAATGTTAATAATCTGGTTTGCCCTGCATGGTCATTCTTATTTACTTCTGTGAAAACTGAGGGTCAGAGAGAGAAAGAGACTTGGTCAAAGTCACATGCTGTGTAAGCAGCTCAGTCTGGTGGAAAGACCGAGTTCTCAGACTCCAGGCCCAGGATATCCTCCAGACTCCACGAGGCTTCTCCTCTGACAACAACACTGCACGTTGCAACTCCATGGCTTTTAAATGTGTATACTGTCCAAAGGAAGCCATGAAACAGGAGAAATAGGAAGAAGCCTTTCAAACTTGATTGGAGTCTTTCTTGATATAGAGGAAAGAAGTTGATGTCTCTGGTGATTTTTTCCCCTTGTTTGACTCTTAGACCTGTTGTCCAGAGCAGTGGTTCTCAACTTTCCTAATGCTGTGACCCTTTAATACAGTTTATGTAGTGGTGACCCCCCCCAACCATAAAATTATTTTTGGTGCTACTGCATAACTGTAATTTGCTACTATTATGAATCATAATGTAAATACGTGTATTTTCCAATGGACACTTATACAACTTGATACAACTACTGTGAAAGGGTCCTTGGACCACTAGAGAGATCCCAGCCCACAAGTTGAGAACCACTGGTCTAGAAGGTCATTTAAAAATGTGGTGCATGCTGGGCCTGGTGGTGCACTTCTTTAATCCCAGCACTGAGGAAGTAGGGGCAGATGGAACTCTGAGTTCAAGGCCAGCCTAGTCTGTAAAGCAAGTTCTAGGGACAGCCAGGGCTACCTAGAGAAACCCTGCAAACCCTGTCTCAAAAACCAAAACAAACCAAAATGTACGTGATGTACATCTGCCTGCTAGTGCCAAGGTGCCTGAGATCAGGGTCTTAACCCTGCTTCCACCCACACTGGTTAACACCGCAGTCATCGTTAGGTCTTTAGTGAAAGCTGGATTTTAGGATGCCTGGACAATGAGGCTAAGCTAAACTTGTTCTGTCAGAGAAAAGCCATGTAAACCATTTCAATAAAAAAGAGGCCAAGTTGTATCAGTGGGCAAGTCTTCATAGGCAAATGGCCAGAACGGAGAAAATGCTCATTTGCTGTATGTAATCACTAACTTCCTCATCCATGTGACCCCTATTCCGGCATTACTCACACTCAGGCTTGTTCACACTCGAATGCTGTAGCCCTCAAAGAATTTCCTAAGGAGAGAAATTACAGACTTGTAATGCCCAGCAGACTTAGATCCAAAAGACCTTGGCTTTCCTTACTCATGCAAGACTTCATGTCTAGCCACAGCTTCCTGCTGGGTATTAGATACAGAGGCCACCTCCCTCATGTGCAGAGAAGGCTGAAGAGAATGTGATTTGTACTTCTGCAATGGGCAAGCAAGTAGGAGAATATCAATGCCTTCAGACCTGAGGAACCGTGTGAAAGCAGGAGCCTGGGGTCAGGCTTTGATTCTTACTCCCAAACTGTGAGGTCCCCAGGTACCTTCTTCTGTACACACTTTTCCACCAGGACTGTACAAACAGTTTCTTTGGAGGTGGGAGTAGGCTAAGATGCCGACACATGGCTTGTTTGGTTGCATATCCTGCAGACTAGAGATGCAGATGGTACCACATGACTCTGCTGTGATGAATTCCTTACTACAGTGGACAGCTAGACTCAGTGGAACCAGAGCCCTCACCACTCATAAGCCATGACACTCCAGTTTTTCTGAGACTCATTTCTTTCATGTTTACAATGGAAGTAATGGCTCTTACCCCACCTACTTTGCTGTGGGGATCAAGGCAGCTTACACCTATGTAGGACACTCTTTAACGCATGAAATGCTTTAAAAAATATATAATTACTAACATTAGTAGCGGTAGAGACCGAGTCCAGCCAGAGATGAATGCAGCAGACTGGCTTTGGAGGATTGGCTACCACACAGCACTGCACAGCCAAGACCATGAGGCATCTTCTGATTCATTTGTCTGCTTGTCTAGGTATACATTTTAGATGATGCAGGGGGGCGGGCAGCAGGTAATTGCATCTCAAGAAGTATTTATTGATCGCCCACTCTCCACATGCCTGCTTTGAAAGGTAATTGGGAAGTACTTGTTCATACATGGTCCTTTAGAGAAATAGATGGAGCGAATCACCACCCACCAGTCACTGAAAGACAAGCCTTGTGGCCTCAGGGGCTACAGAGCTGAGCCCTGACTGGTTCCTACCGAGGACCCACACACAACCTCCAGCAGTCTCCATCTTTCACAGTGGGTTTCAACCAGGAACAGTTTTGCTCCTGCCTCCAGGGGACAACTGGTAATGTGTAGAGATGCTTCTAACCTTCATACTGGACTGGGGGTACCCCTGGAACTTAGAGTATCAAGACCAAGGATACTGCTAAGAATCCAACAGTGGCCAAAAAACCTCCCATAACAAAGAAGGATCTGGCCCAAGAGGCAATAACTAGGTATTAAAACTCTCATCTTCCTCGAAACGTCAATGTCAAGGTCGACTAATCCCAAACGTCCCTTTCAGATTCAAAGCTGGGTTTTGTTAGCTACACACAAAAAAATATTATCTATGGTAATTACTAATCTTTAAATTAAAAAGTAGAGTAAAAATATAACAAAATATATTATTATGATGATTTAAGTATTTTAAACAGTATTGATTTGTTTACCTTTTCCTCTGTGCACATGTATATAGTTGTGCATTTTCTATGGTGACATGTAGAGGACAAATTTCAGGGGTTGGATCTTTCCTTCCAACATGTGAATTGGGGATTGAACTCAGGTTGTCAGACTCAGGAGCAGGTGCCTTTACCCACTGGGGTGTCTTGCCAGCCTTATCTTAACAATTCTTTTGAGACAGTCTTGTATAGCGGAAGCCTTGAACTTGATCTGTGGCCAAGGATGGTCTTAGGCTCTCATCTCCTGTCTCCACTTCTTCTTGTTTGTTTGCTTTAAGACAGGGTCTCAGTATGTAGCCCTGGCTGTCCCAGAACTCACTCTGTAGACCAGGCTGGCCTCAAACTCACAGAGACCCACCTGCCTCTGGCTCTGGAGTGCTAGGATCAAATGTATGCCACCATGCCTGGCTCTGTCTCCACTTTTAAACACACCTAGTGTCACAGGAAACACCACTACACATCAGTAGAATCAAGTAACTTCTTCCCAGTGGTGGAGGCCAAATCGGGCTTTGTGCATGTTGGGCAAGGGCTCTACCAAAGAGTTCTCAATTCCCGGTTGATTTTTTTTTTTTTTTTTTTTGACTGACAGCTATTAGTCAGCAAACACAGTAAGCTCATATGACTTGCTAAACCTACGAGAATATGAAAGTGAGATTCAACTTCTACTCTCAAGAATTGAATGAATGGTGGCCCATACCTATAATCTCAGCACTAGGGAGGCAAAGGCAGGTGGACCTCTATGAGTTTGAGGCTAGCCTGGTCAACACAGTGAATTCCAGGCTAGCCAAGACTATATAGTAAAACACTGTCTCAAAAAAAAAAAAAAAAAAAAAAAAAAAAAAAAAAAGGATTGAATGTAGACATTCAGGTGAAAGCACAGCTGACCACATCAGTCTGGACAGAAGTTGTGTTAGCGTGATTTTAATACTATGTAAGATGATATATTTTAATGGATGGCTATCCAGGAAATGCTGAGGCAGGAGGATCTCAAGTTCCAAGCCAGTCTTCACAGCATAAAGAGAAACTCAAAAAAAAAAAAAAATAAACAAAAAAACAAAAACAAAAACAACCCCCCCCCCAAAAAAAAAAACAAAAATAGTGTAGAAGCATGGGGCTGGAGAGATGACTCTGGTTACAAGCACTAGTTCTTGCAATGGACCCAGATCCCAAAGTCTCAGCACCATGTAGGCAATACACACTACATACATAAAGCTTTTTTTAAAAAGTGGTTTAAAAAAGAAAAGGGAAGAAGAAGCAAATCAAAAGAGAAGCTTCATGAAGAAAAGAGGCCGACACCCATGCCTCTGTGGGAGCCATTTGAACCAGGAAGACAGCAGGAAGGCAACTGGCTGGCTACTAAGCAGCTCACGCCTGAGCAGAACGGGTCAGCACTTCATATCACTGTACCGGTGACACCCACATCTCTGAACCAGCATCAGTGAACGGGTACAGGCTTGGGAGTGAGAGCCAAAGCAGGGTAGTAGAAGGTGAGGCCAAAGAGAGAGGAAAGCCTTCTGCTGAACACAGAGCAGAGACCAGGTTTGTGTAAGAGCTCACCAAGGACCCTCCACTATACCAGGCTTATACCAGGAATATGCCAGGCCCTGTTTCATGGCCCCCACCACCTAGGCATAAAAAAAGGTTAAAACGATTGTGCATAAGGGATGGAAGAGATGGCTTGGTGAGTAAAACACTTGCCACAAAACCATGAAGACCTGAGTTCGAATCTACAGAACCTCTGTAAAATCACATATCTGTAGTAATCTGGGTGCTTCTACCTGAGATGGAAGGTGGAGTCGAAGAAGAGAAGGAAATCCTCAGGAGTATGAAGGGCCAGCTAGCCGGTAACACAGTGTCAAACAACAGAGACGTGCTCTCAAGGAAGATAAAAAGCAAAGATTGATGTCCAAGGCTGTCCTCTGACCACCACACAAGTATTGTGGCAGGCATGTGCCCACGGTCCCACACACAAATGCAGGTGTCCACATGGGAACACACACACACACATTATGCACAGGAAAGCATTTGCAAACTCAAGACTATCTGCACACCTGCCCTTTTCTGCTGTATCTCTAAAATTCTTTGATGTCTACAATATATCCATCCAAATCATGATATTTTTTATGTTAAGTCTTTTATTCCCAGGGCCGGGGACCAAAAACTTTTAAAACTTTAAGACAAAAAAATTAATTTTGAGACAGGATCTTGCTATATATAGTCCAGGCTGGACTCCCACGGTGGCAATCTTGCTGCCCAGCCTCCCAGGTGCTAGGATTACAAGTATGTATCACCTCATTGGCTCCTAAATGCCTCCTTAAAGCAGCCTGAAGTTCCTGTATTGCTTCGTGCTAACCGTACCCCTAGAGTTGCACTCTAAAGGAACACCTGAAGGGCTGATGCCTGCCACCCACGTGCAAGCCAGCACCTTTCAAGGCACACAGACGAGAAACGCACATGAGAACTGTAGCCCTGGCTTGGACAGTATGCAGCTCAGCCTGAAATCTGCTACGTCTTCAGGCACACTATGAGACCGACGCCCCAGCAGTGACATCACCACCGATGCCGAGGATATTTAAAGCAAGCCAATGGGAGAACCTGTGAGCATGACAAAGGATGAGGGATGAGATGATCAATAAAGCTTTTCAACTCGAGCTTCATTCATTCTATAAATAGCACAGCTCAGAATAGACTTGTGGGATTATTTTGCTTCTTAGAAATGAAATTCACCCGTGCTCAGCACAAGGCCTAATATGTTTAATCAATGTTAAAACGTCGAGTGGCCCTCCCTCAATGTCTAATAGCCTGAGGCTACGGCCTGCATGTTGCCATTCCCAGGTGTCCAGGGAGATGGGTGTGGTGAAGACAGTTCTCCGTTAACATGTTCTGGGAGGCATAAATATGGTCAACAGGGAATTAAAAATTAGAGAAAGGAGCCAGTGGATACAGCTCAGTGGGAGAGCACTTGCCTAAGGCAGAGCAGGTCCTGGGTTCAAGCCCTGGAATTGTGGGGAAATTCAACAGGAGCAGTTTCTGACACCCCCTACCTCCCAACCTCCCCTCCCTGAGCTCCTGAATGGTCCTTGTTTTCTGTAGATCAGAATCTTTTCCTGGAACAGCTTGCTCCTGGCTGCATTTTGAGATCTTGCCCGTCATCCCTCAGTAACAACAAGAAAACATAAAAAACAACAACAGAAATTCCTGAAGCTTTTTTTTGTTTTGTTTTTGGTCGGGTTGGGAGCAGACTCCTGGCTTAGCTTTCCCTCAGTAGCCTGGCAACTTGAGGGGCCCAATTCTAAATTTCATTCCTCCACTCCACTTCATAAACTGACTGACTTAACTCAGAGCAGGTCTGTGTGTGGTGGCCCCTCCCTGAAGCGGCCATTTGCTTTGCTCACAGCAGGTTTTTTGGTTGTTTTCTTTGTTTTTTGTTTGTTTGTTGTTTTTGTTTTGTTCTCTTCTGTTTTGCTTGTGTTCTGTCACTAATGCGGAAATGAAAAGGCCTCTGAGTCTGCTACTTAGATATTTATTTATTTTTGGTTTTTCCGAGACAGGCTTCTCTATGTATCTCTGGCGGTCCTGGAACTCACTCTGTAGACCAGGCCCAGGCTGGCCTTGAATTCAGAAATCCGCCTGCCTCTGCCTCCCAAGTGCTGGGATTAAAGGTGTGCACCACCACTGCCCAGTGATATAGATATAGATACAGATACAGATACAGATACACACACACACACACACACACACACACACACACACACACACACACACACACACACAGGGTCTTGCTAAACAGTCCTGACTGCTCTGAAGTTTAACTCTAAATGTGAATCAGGCTGGCTTTGAAGTGTAACAATCCTCCTGCTTCTACTTTCAAGTGCTGGCATTACAAGTGTGCGCCATCAATCCTGGTTTAGGTACTTCTTAAAACTTTTCCTGGGAACTGATTTTCTTTCCTAGACTAAGTATTTCCTGCTGGTCACTCTTTCTGCATAGCTCTGTCCTTTGAGGGAACATATTTGAGTCAGAGAGTTGCAAGTTCAAACAGATTGCCCTTGAGCTCTCTGGTTCCTGGAGGCAGGAAGCTTGCAACAGGATGCCTGGTCTCTGCCACCTTGTACGCCATGCTGGGGAGCGTGTGAGCTGTGCTCAGGGACTCAGGTGGGAATGCATGTCTGCTGTCAGCTGGTTATTTGCCTACTTGAAACTTTTACTTCTACACTGGTACCAGTTGTGCAGGATTGCTTGAAGTTGCTACCAGACAGTCTGTGTCTGGGAAGCTGTAAGCACACACTGAAGGATACAGATCCTCATTTTTATATTGTCGGCTATACCTTTCCCTCTCACTAAGATGTGTTTGTTTTGAAATGTTTTTGAGCTTCTGGCTTCTGTCCCAGATTCCCTTTGAAAACAATGGGAGTTTTAATATATTTTCATCCTGAATGAACCAGCTCCTAATATTCCCATGGCTTTTTTAAAGTGGAACATGAAACGCATGAACACAGTTTCAGACTCCCTTCCTCTAGGCAGGCAACATTCAACAAATGGATCTGGGATCAGGCAATCCACATGTGATGTTAGAGGCTAAGACGTAGAATCTTCCAAAGAAGTGTAGTACAAAAAGGTCTGAAATCGTTAGACCTGAAATTAATTGTGCATACATACACATACCCGTCTAGTGCACCCCCACTCAGCAAGTGCACGCACCACTTTCTCATGCCACTCAGCAGTACTGGATTCCGTCTGCCTCACGGACTCAACACAATGTAAAAACAGGCTTTCTTTTTTTTCTTTTCCTTTTTTTATCCACAGGTTCTTAGGATGCAGCTGAGACTATCTTTAAATTTGCCATATAGCCCAGGCTGCTCTAACTCAAAAATCCTTCTGCCATAGCCTGCCAAGTCCTGAGCTTATAGGCATGTGCTACCAAACCAGCTGGTGCTTGTTTGCTCGCTTGCTTATTTGTGTTTGGTGGTAGCGGGAAGGTTGTTTCTTATTGATTGGTTGGTTGATTTGTTTTATATATTTCTTATTATGTATATCTGTGTGTATGCGTGTCCATGTGAGTACCAGTGCCTGTAGAGCCAGAAGAGGGCATCAGACACACACCCCCATCCCTGCAGCTGGAGTCACAGGCAGTTTTGGACCACCCAACATGGATGCTAGGAATGGAATCCTAGTCCTTTGAAACAATATTCTTCACTTACTAACCACTGAGCCGATGCTCCAGCCTCTTCTTTGTTGGTGGGGGGCGAAGTTGTGCTATGCATGTCTGGCTGACTTAGACCTCACTAGTGGCCTTAAATGTTAGGCATATTCCAAACATGCCAAAAATTTGTTGAGACAGTGTCTTACTCTAAGGGAGGATGGCCTGTAATTCTCTATGTAGCCCAGGCTGACCTCAAACTCATGGCAGGCCTACTTTTTCAGCCTCCCAAGTGCTGGGACTACAGTTGCAAAGCACACATCTGAGGTTTGTTTGTTTGTTTGTTTGTTTGTTTGTTTTTGAGGCAGGACCTTGTTATGTAGTGCAGGCTGGCCTAGAGTTCAATTTCCTTTTTCAGCCTGCTTAAGGCTGGGATGAAAGTCATGTGCCACCACATCCAGCTAGAACAAAATGGTATTTATTGAGCTCTTACTAAATGTCGATTTCTGTACAATAAGGTCTCTGCAGATACTATCTTATTTAATCCTGTCAACAGTCTTATGGATGTATATAGTATAGCTATTTTAAGTACAGGAGAATCAAGTCATGGAGCTAGTAGCTAATTCACTGAGGCATGTGGCATGAGTGGAATGAGAGAGAATCGACTTCCCCAAGTTGTTCCCAACCTGCACACACATGAGTAGTACACACAAACACACATACACACAAACACATACACACACATACACACATACACACAAACACACAAACACACATATACACATACACACACATACACACAAACACATACACACACATACACACATACACACACACACACACACATACACACATACAAACACATAAATACACATACACACAAACACACACATATACACACATACACACACATACACACAAACACACATACACACACACATACACACATACAAACACATAAATACACATACACACAAACACACACATATACACACAAACACACATACACACAAACACATACACACACATACACACATACACACACACACACATACACACACATACACACATATACACACACATACACACATACAAACACATAAATACACATACACACAAACACACAAACACACATACACACACACATACACACACACACACATACAAACACATAAATACACATACACACAAACACACACATATACACACATACACACACATACACACAAACACACATACACACACACATACACACATACAAACACATAAATACACATACACACAAACACACACATATACACACAAACACACATACACACAAACACATACACACACATACACACATACACACACACACACACATACACACACATACACACATATACACACACATACACACATACAAACACATAAATACACATACACACAAACACACAAACACACATACACACACACATACACACACACACACATACAAACACATAAATACACATACACACAAACACACACATATACACACATACACACACATACACACAAACACACATATACACACATACACACACATACACACACATACACACACACATACACACATACACATACACACAAACACACATATACACACATACACACAAACACACATATACACACATACACACACACATACACACATACACATACACACAAACACACATATACACACATACACACAAACACACATATACACACATACACACACACATACACACACATACACACACACATACACACACATACACACATACAAACACATAAATACACATACACACAAACACACACATATACATACAAACACACATACACACACAAACACAATACACACACATACACAGAGTAACATCTAGATACATAGAGTAGGTAAAAATGCTAAAGACTTAGCTCCAAAAATTTTCATTGTATGACCTTTGGCAAATTGCTTATTCCCCAGAACCTCCACTCCCTTATCTGTAGGAAAAAGATAATATGCGCTGGGCACATCGAGATTACTGTGAGGGACAAAGAGATAATGAGTGCCTGGCACAGAACATTTATTTAATAATGGCAGCTATCGACGGGAACTTTGGGATCATCAGTGAATGAGGTTTTCTGTTCTCACACCTTTTGGGGTTTAGGGAGAGTTTACCTTCACAATTTATCTGCCTCCAAGAGTGCTCCTTGACCAGCTGTGTACCTGAAGGCACTAGCCTGGTGGTTCAGGCCAGGGTACTGTTAAAACAGGAGGGAGCATGTGTGGCTCAGTGTTAGAAATCTTGCCATTACAGAGTCACCACCACCAAGAAAATGTGAAAAAAAAAAAGCACTTATCCAGGTTGATCCAATTAACCCTATCATAACAATTTTCCAAGCGAGGCTCCCAACAGTCTTTTAGATAAATGCTTATTGCTCGCTTTTTTGAGATAGACTCTTGATGTGCAGCCAGACCACCCCTAAACTCAAGATTCCTTTGCCTTAACCTCTGGAGGGCTGAGACTGCTGTCATCAGCTCCTGTGTCTGGTTTAGAGACATGCTTTCTGGTTGGAGGGACTGGAGACTGAAGCCAGGACCTTGTGTACACTAGGCAAATGCTCTACCACTGAGACAGCCCTGGTGTTTCCTTTCCTTTACCTGAGTCAATTGTCAACCATCACAAGAGTGACAGTTCCATACTAGGTGCTAGGATGCACTGAGGACTCCGAGATGTGTAGGACAAGTTTGTTCTCTCCTCTCCTCCCCTGCTCTTTGGCCTTTACTTTGTAGCTGCGCCTCAAACTCTCAATGATCCTACCTCAGCTTCCCAAGTACTGGGATCACAGGCTAAGCCATTACACAAAATCTGTCTCCCTCCCTTCTGTCCTTCTTCCAACTGACTCCAGAGTCTGGGAACACATTAAGCATATGGTCTACAGCCAAGCTGCACCTCTAAGTCAAAATTGTTGTTCAAGGAAACAACAACTGTGTCAAAATTCTTAAGAATTATCAATACCTCTAAGAATTATCTTCACTACTCCATCTTCCCCCACATCCTCCAAAAGGCCGCTTAAAACTGATTGTTGCTGACACCTTCTCTCCTCTCGTGTCTCCCACTGTTCCCTTAGCTTGACCCCAGCTGCTGCCAACCAAACCACATTGTTAATTGTCAGTGGTCCCTGTTTGATGCACATGGATCTCAGCACCCTGAGTTTATAGTTTTATAGTTTTCAGCCAGAGAAAACTATAGAGAGTGAGTTCATTGGTCCAGCTTACATTCCCATAATAATTGTCATCTTTACTAAAATTTTATGAGCTTATATGAAACATATTTTAACTTATTCCTTTAAACCAGCAGGGCATGAAACACATAGATCCAGGGTAAATGCTACTTTCCCATGCAGAATCTGATTCATTTGAATTGGTTGTTTCATTTCTAAAAAAGACTTATTTTATGTGGATGACTGCATGATTAATATATGTCCACTACATGCATGCCTGGTGCCCTGGGATGCCAGAAGAGGATGTTGAATCTCTTAGAACTGGGGTCAGAGGTGATTATGAGATGCCCAATGTGGGTGCAGGGGAAAAAAACTTGAGTCTTCTGCAAGGATAGTATGTACTTTTATTTTTTAAAGCTTTTTTAGGCTTATTTATTTTTATGTGTATAAGCTTTGCCTACATTCATGATGCCTGTGGGAGGAGGGGGTCAGAAATCAGTGTCAGATATCCTGGAACTAGAGTTACAGACAGTTGTAAGCCACCAATGGGTGCTGGGAACTGAACCTGGATCCTCTGGAAGAAGAACAAGTGCTCTTAGCCACTGAGCCATGTCCCTAGCCCTTCCTGTGTCTTTTCAAATGACTTTAATTACCTTTATTCTTCAGTGTTAATAAAGAGCACCAGATCAGTGGACTCTACATAGAATGGAAAGTTTGCACTTAGTCTTGTCATCGCCCACTTAGAACCCCCCAGAAGAGAGTGAGGCACCATCTCTTTACTTTGTCATCTTCATGGTCATGCAGGAGGGAAGGTAGAAAAGATTTTTCTTCACGTCATCCTTACAAAGAAAGTTCTTTTTCAGCTCAGCTGAAGTGAATGTAACATGATTCTAACACTCTGGAAAAATATCCTGATTTCCCTAAAACCACCCAGAGTATCCCGCCAGGTTTGTCATTCTTGCTGTGATGTCACCACGAGGAGCTCTTTCTCTCCCTGAAGTGTTGCCCATGAGGCTGTGGACAGATCAGTAGTGACATATGCCCTGGAACTGTAATTATTATGTCTGAATATCCTCATTTCTTCATAGACTTAGAATGAATATTTTAAAAAAACAAATCCTTAGTATATAGGAGAATATCCTCTATCCATGAAAACCCACATGCACTGGGGGGTGGGTAAGCAAAGCAGAGTCTGGAAGAAAAAGGTTTGAGTGTGTGTGTGAGTGTGTGTGTGAGCACGTGTGTATGTGAGAGAGTGTGTGTATGCATGTATGAGTATGTGTGTATGTGTGAGTGTGTGTATGTGTATATGAATATGTATGTGTATATGAGTGTGTGTGTGTGTATGAGTATGTGTATATGTGTGTATATATATGTAGGTGGTGTTTGTGTATGTGAGTGTGTGTATATGTGTGTATGTTTGTGTGTGTGTATATGTGCACATCTGTGTGTGAATCAGATAGCTCCCCAAGGTGGGGTAGGGGATGCTAATCCTATCAGTCAAATTGGTGAAAGACATAACAGGCTCTGGTCTATTTATAGATCTTAAATTGGCATGTGTTCTACAGGTTGCATTGAATTAAAAAACTATAATAAGACTGGATAATGTGAGCTTCAGATTATGACTACTGTTTTGTGGATCTGTTCCCTCACAACATTGTTTTTGTTTTTTTGTTTTTTTGTTTTTGTTTTTTTTTGTTTGTTTTTTTGAGACAGGGTTTCTCTGTATAGCCTCAGCTGTCCTGAAACTCACTCTGTAGATCAGGCTGGCCTTGAACTCAGAAATCCACCTGCCTCTGCCTCCCAAGTGCTGGGATTAAAGGCGTGCACCACTGCCCAGCACATTGTTTCTTTATAACTGTAAATATTTAGTGTAATTAGATAATATTCCATTCTGAAAAGGGGTTGGAAAGAACATGGTGACTAGAGCTGGGGTGGAGAAGTGAAGAGGATTATCTGAATGCTGTACTGATTTTATTTGACTTCAACGATGTTCTCCAGTGTCACTCTTGCTCTGGTGCCAAATGTCCCTGAGCTGTTCACAAAACACTGTTCCATCGACAGAAACTAGTTTATGAGCAGCAAGAAACAGTACACCTTCACCAAGGAACTCCAGAGAGTCAGAGAGAGAGAGAGAGAGAGAGAGAGAGAGAGAGAGAGAGAGAGAGAGAGAGAGCACAGAGACACATCTGAGGCTGAGAGACTTGTGGTGCTTTCCCGCAGACCAAAGCCCCCTTTTTGAGAGAAGGCAGTGGTGAGCCACGGCCCAGCACCCACCTGCAGGGCTTCCTTACAAAGACAAGAGTGTCCTGTGTCCTATGCAGGCAAGGGAGTTGTCTCTGGAAGCCCCAGCCCTGCACAAGTGCTCTTGGGAAGGGACTCATACTGCCTCCCTCTAGATCACCCAGCTTCTCTCCTAAAGAGCTTCCAAGTCAGAGCACACATTTCACCATGAATTCCTCTTGTACCCCACAATCTACTCACTGCCAGTTCCCTCTAAGAACCTCACAGGGTCTCCTGTGGGTGTTAACAGACAGGTGGTCCCCACTAGGCAACCAGAGAAACTGAAAACTCCGTTTAGAGAACAGTCAAGTCAAGTCAGCTGGTTCTCCCTTCCATGTTTTCCTCATCTGAGACAGCTCAGCTGTCACATCTGTTTCACAAGAGCCTCATAGGATGGACCAGCCTAAAAGAACCATGATTATGAAGCATTTTCACTACTGTTTTTGCTGTTTGTGGTATTACACACCACAGTGCTTCATGACATAAGACAACAGAATACTAAATATGCTTCAAAAGCAGGTTCGCAGCCTACAGAGGGTGGCTGCATAGAAGCCAAGTTAAAAATCCATGTGTCAGCCTGAATTAGGATCTGCTGGATCAGAACTGCCTAGTGACAAGCCGGGAAGAATTTGTTACACTTCTAATAAATTCCCAGGCAATACTTGGGACACTGAGCCAGCAGAGTTCCTGACTCTTGTTTGTTCTATTCTAAGGAGAGGTCGGCCGGCTCAGCCTGGCTTGGCTGAAGCAATGTATGACAGACATCACTTCCATAGCTCTGACTTGACCGGTGAAGGTGGACAACACAAGTCGCAGACAAAGCAAAGCTGCTTTAGAGGCTTTGGCGGGGTTAAAGTCCCACGGAGGACCCCTGGAGAGGGGGTGGGATGGTGCCGGGGCCCCGCAAAGGACCTGGACTCACCTACAATGATACCACAGGCGCTGACCAATCCGATCTCTTTCTTCAGGGCTACTCCGCCCCCTCCCGAGCTAGCCTCGGCCTCCGTGCTGCTGTTAGACCCGCGACCCGGGTGGTTCTTCGCGGTGTTGTTTCGCTGTCGGGCTCCCTTTTCCATCTTTCTCCGTAGGGTTCCGACCGCCAAAAGCTAAAAGGAGCAGTCTCTTTCTAAACGCTCGTGTGTGTAAATGTATAGATACGTGGAAAAAAACAGAGTTTCCAATTAGAACGCCCTTTTCAGAAATAAGAGAGCGCTCCTACCCTCTCAAAGTGACAGCAAATGAGAGTCACACGTGTCACTGCTAACAGACAAGGGCCGTGTTTTTTTTTTTTTTAAATGGAAGGCAAAGAACATATATATCTAAATACAAAAATAGAACTGTACCAGCGACTCCAGCTGGAATTCTCCGGAAAGCGTTTATCCTCAGAAGCCCGAGATCGCTCTGTTCGGTGTACGGGGCGGCGGCTTGCTCTGGTCAGAATTTCCCTGCAGCCCTCCTAATGAAACAGATCGCCTCCGCCGTCTCTAAGTCTCTTTTACGAGGGTAAAAGTAGTTCTCGTTAGCTGACGGGGCGGAGTAGGAGCGGTGCTCAGGTACTTTCTTCTTGCTCGCCCGCTCTGGATCAGGTTTCCACCTGCTGCGGTTGCCCCTTCTCGCCCTTGTCCGCTCCGATCTCGGTGCTCACGCCGCAGATCGCTCCATCTGTGACAGACAGGGTGGCTGCTGCGCTCGCGAATGTGCTTCCCTTTCGGCTGCGGCGTTTATTTGCGGACCGACGCTCCGCCCCCACCTCCTCCATCCTCAGCCGCATCTCCTCCCTCCTCTTCTATGTAATTATTAGTACCCCCTACCCCCAAAGATCACTGAGAAAGGAGCTTAAAACATTTTTTCTTTCTCTTTCTTTCTTTCTTTCTTTCTTTCTTTCTTTCTTTCTTTCTTTCTTTCTTTCTTTCTTTCTCTTTCTTTCTTTCTTTCTTTCTCTTTCTTTCTTTCTTTCTTTTTCTTTCTTTTTTTTTCCTTAGTGGAAGCAAGGGAAGGGTCGGCCGCAGGAAGTCACTAGCCAAGGCTGCCTCTCAGGTTGCACAGCATTTGTGAGCTCTATAAGGGCACACAGTTCTGCAGGCTTTCAATGCCTTCAGAAATACACTGGCCAGTGTACTAAGATGCTTAGGTATTGGTCATTTGAGGACAAGGTCGGGAAAGCTGCAGGGATACCGTCATCAAGCTGTTTCCTGAAATAAGGGGTGGTTTTGGTGGGGGGCGATGTAGAAGAACTTTAGGCTGAAGAGTTTCTCTTAGGAACTGTCATGAAAGTTAAATAAAATTATTAAGAATATGGGGTAGTTACAACGTTCGTCAGAAGCAGGATAAGGAGAATTCTGACCTGCCCCATGACCGCTAATATTTTATCACAAATTATTTGAACTTTAGATGGGAGGATTGTGAGCCCCTCACTGATCATGAAGCAGATGTGTTGATGCTAAGAATGGTAACTGTTAAGTATATTGACATTGCACACTCACTTCCCTGAAGAATTTAATTCAAAACTGTTGTGTTACCTCAAGAACTGTGTCTATTTCTAACTGTAAAGTACTTTGAAAAAAAAAAAAAACACCATGAAACAATATTATAGACCATGCTGAAAATCTAAAGGTTTTTTTAAACATAGACTATACAAAATAATTTGATTTAAAAATAAGTCTAAAAAATAAAATTCCGCTGGGCAGTGGTGACATGCCTTTAATCCTAGCACTTGGGAGGCAGAGCCAGGTGGATTTCTGAGTTCAAGGCCATCCTGGTCTACAGAGTGAGTTCCAGGACAGTCAGAGCTATACAGAGAAACCCTGTCTCCGAAAAAAAAAAAATCCACAAAAATAAATAAATAAATAAATAAATAAATAAATAACAAAATAAAATCCCAAAGGGCCTGGTAGCCCACATCTTTAATCTTAGCATTTAAGATGCAGAGGTAGGCAGATCTCTGAGTTTAAGGCTAGCCAGAGGTACAAAATGAGATTCTGTCTCAATAAGACAAACTAAAGTCCCCAACCTGACCACTAACTACATAAATTTGGCTTCACTTTTTTGGGAAAAATGCTCTAAAACACTTGGGCTTTTTAAAGAGATAAAAAGTTAAGCCCTTTAGAAATGGGGTTGGCTACGCTATCTAGAACAGCTCTTCCGGGTGGGGTAAAGTCCGATCAACAGTCTCCCTTCCCGACTGCCCCTAGATCACTCTACTCAGCAAGTATCAAGAAGTTTCAAAGGTTGAGATCTCTAACCCTTCTCCTTCTGTTGGTTTAAGATACAGCAGACTGGAAGCCTCAGCAAGAAAACAGAAGAAGGTGGGGGGAGCGTGTAAATCATTTTCAACAAAGAGAGCAAGCAAGGTTGGAATACAGCACAAGACTCCATGGGAGGAAGTGAGGAACGAGCCGGGGACGTGGGGAAATGTGAATTGCCTTGGCATAAAGGGAAATTTGATTGATTCATGATTAAGCAATCCAATTTGAAGACTTCTGCTCACATCTTAACATCAAGGGATAAAACCTGTCTGCTTCTCAAATGGGAGTTCTTCCAGTAATACTTTGTAGTTACCGTTTAAATGGTGCAGGCTTAGTGTGGGACCGGGAACAAGTGTGTGACGGTTTTGAGATCTCTCCAGAAAGGAGTGCACAGGAGGAGCTGTGTGTGAGCCTCAGTGCCTCTCCGCATCTGCAAAGTTGGAAGAGAAATACAATTACAAGTTCTATAAATCTTGAACGACACAGATTTAGGGGTACAGTGTGTCACCAAAGGGGGAAGGGAGGCTAAAAACTGGTACTGCCCTTTCTTTAGCACTTGGAATTTATGAGTGGCTTGCAGCTAACTTATTGATGGTGAAATATGAAATCTAGAAAAGGGACCTCCCTCCTTCAAAGGGACCTTTAATTCTTATTATGTCTCCAGGCTAGTGGCATTTTCATGGCATAAATGGTGCATGTGTCAAAAATCCATACAACTAATATTGAACACAAGAGAGAAGCCTTGGTGTAATATGTCGAAGAAGTTTGTGAAATAGCTAATGGGTGTTCCTTACATTTTGGTCACTCGATCTGCAGCTCCGGTCCTCACTTACCTGTGCTTTCACCTTACTCTTTGCATTAAACACTGCTTTAAGCCCCCTAGATCAGTTTTGAGCCAGGGTCTGGCCTGGATAAGGCTGGCCTTGAACTCATAGTGATCTGCCCACCTCCGGCTCCCGAGTGCTGGGATTCAAGGTGCGCAGCCCTGAGTCTGGCTAACAAAGCCAATTTTTGTTTGGTTTGTTTTGTTTTAGACAGGGTCTCGCTAAGTAACCCTGGCTGGTCTGGGACTGGCCGTGTAGACCAAGCTGGCCTGGTACTCACAGAGCTCTGTTGGGGTTGAAGGAATGTGCCACCAAGCCCAGATAGACCCAGTTATTCTTAAATGTTTACTTTTTATTTTTATGTTGCTGAAGATGAAACATAGAGCCTTGCTAGTCAAGGCTCTCCCACTGAGCTAACCTCTCCCATAACTTGTATTTTAAGGATTTAAAAATATTAGGCTAAAACTTAAAGAAGTGTCTTATTAGAGGTCAAACAGCAAACACTGGATTTGGTCATAGGCAAAGCAGGTTGTTACTGGTTCACACCTAACTTTCTCAAGACACTGTAAGTACTTGTCAATAACCTCTTTCACTGGGAGAAAAACTAAGACTTATGATCAAGGTCTTCTCCTGTTTGTTGCTGGTGGTTTGAAATAGGGTCACATTCTGTAGCCCAGGCTAGCCTCAGGGTCATCTGGCCTCAGGGCCCTATGTGTTTTGAGTTAATGTCCTGTTTTAACTTAAAACATTTAAAAATGGTTCAAGACATTGTTTGATGTCAGCACTGCCGTTCAGTGATACTCGTGGGCCTTAACCTAGACTCCTGACATTTACCACCATATTTATACACACCTCTTTTTTGGATATTTCTCAAGCACTTACTTTTAATACAGTCCTATTTCCAGTATCTTGGAGACTGTTCTCATATTGCTGAAAATAAGAAATTGGCCCCTTTAACAAGGAAAGACGTTTGCTGGAAGGATCATTTCCTTTACAAATACTCATGATCTTAGAAAGAGAAAGGTTGTGTGTGGCTGACACCTACTGCTTGAAAAAGGAGAGGGTGGGAGGGGCATGCCACTGCAATAGTTAGACACAATAGTTAGATACTTGCGCGTGCTGCTTGTCTCTTTGGGAAAGGACTGGTAAAATGTGTTAGCACAGAAGAACAGAGCATGCACCCATGCCGCTCTATTTCTGGCTTTGTTTGTTTCGGGACCTAACAGCTTTCTATTCTTGGTCTTTGTGATGGAGCTGTGCGGTCAGGTCACTAATGAGGGCCTGACTGCCTCCTTTGAGCCATTCCACAGCCCTTGCTGTGCGCTCTTCTTATACAGGGCTGTCCAAAGCCAGAAAGAACCTTTCTTCAAAGCAAAGCCCACAAGCTGGGCATGAAAGCTCAGGCCTGTAATCCTGACACACGGGAGGCCAAAATCAAAGAACTGATTTCAGTTCAGGACCATCTGGGGTATAGTGTGAAACTTTCTCAAAATACATAAATGGTTATGTATATAAATAAAATTAAAACTATGACTGGGTATGGTGGAGTGTGGATGTCTCAGTACTGAGACGCTAAGGCTGTGGAGCATCTTGAGGCAGCCTAGGCTACATTATGTGTTAAGTCAAGCCTGGGATACACATCAAAACCCTGTCTATAAAAATCAAACAAACAAGCAAAAAACCCAACAAAACAAACAACCAAACCATGAGACTGGCAAGAGAACTCAACAATGAACAGCACTTGACATCCTTGCTGCAGAGAACAAGGGCTCTCAGTTTCAAGTTGTAGTGGGGTAGCTTACAAGCAGGTGCAACTCCATTTCCAGAGGACACATCGCCCTCTTCTGGCCCCCACGGGGCACTGCATGCATGTGGTGCACAGGCATGCATGCAGCAAAACACTGCACACATAAAATAAAAACAAACTTTTAAAAAGCATATGAATCTCCCCAATGTGGTGTACAACACTGGGTAGATGAGGCAGGAGGAGTGGGATCTCCAGGCCAGAGTGGGCTCCATGGGGACGCTATTCAAAAAACCAAGAACTCTATATGTAATTCAGATCTAAGGCATCTGTGCACCATGTTGGTAAAGCTCTGAATTTGACCTCCAGAACCACAAAACAAAACAAAATAATTGCAAAGACATAATTCTTTATCTTGGGCAAACATAATAAAAAAAAAAACCAGTTGTGGGAGAAGTTTCTATATTTATTTAAGGACTCAGAACTAGAGTCACCTAAAGCCTTAGGAGATATTCGGGCCCCATGACAGACTGGGCAGGGACAGGAGTCAAGGACACATGACACACAGCAGGGAGTGATTCTGTGTTTCTTTCCCACTGGAGCTGGGTTGGGTTTTTGGAATCCAGCCAAGTGCAGCAGACAGGGGGATAATTTTCTGGAATTTGTTGTCTCTGGTGCCAGAGCAAGGGTTCATCTTCTCCACAAGAGCATGAATTAATCACCCATCATAACAACACAAAGGCTTCTCCATCCACATTCTCAGGACCACATAAGCTTCAGAAGATACAACTTCCTTTGAACGTGGTGTCATGCCCATGCCATGTCAAGGCAGAGGGTGACTGCAAAGAGCCTACCCAACCGAAGGAACTCCTTCATTTCATCTTTCTTTCTGACTGGCGTTTGCCTTTCCTTTTTAATTTTTTTCCTTTAATTTTCATCTGTTTACCCTCAGTAAGTAACGTGAAGTGCCTAGAACTTTGGGAAGTTACCAGCTGTAGACTGTAAATCGTGTTTTTTAATTAATTAATTTCTTCGGGGGTTTTAATCTTCTTTTTTAAGGTGTACTGATTCATTTTGTGTGGGGTAGGGTGATGCTGTAGCACATGTGTGGGGGTCAGAGGACAGCTTGCTGGAGTCTCTTTTCTACTTTGTGGGTTCCAAGGATCAAACTCAGGTTGTCTAACTTGTCAAAAGTTCCTTTACTGGCTGACTCATTGACTCAATTTATTTATTAAGAAACAAATATTTTAGAAGATATTTTAAAAGATTTTTAAATTTTATGTGCTTGAGTGTTTTGCTTGCACATAGTCTGGGCACCACATGCATGTAGTACCCGTGGAAGCCAGAAAAGGGTGATGCATCCCCTGGAAGTGGAGTTACAGGTGGTTGTGAGTTGCCACAGGAGAGTTGGGAACTGAGCTGCAGTCTGTCAGAGCTCGGATTCTAACTCAGGCCCTCCGGAAGGTCAATAAGTGCTCTTAACCTCTGAACATCTCTCCAGGCCAAGACTTGGGTTTTAAGGTAATTTCCTCAGGACAAGAGGCCCAATTTCTTCTCTGTTGCAATTGAGCTACTGAAAAGGGGTGTTTGACTTTCAAGAAGTATGATTGAGCGAGTTGATAAATGGTCATATGCATTGAGACACAATAAAGGAATAAAACAATTACCACTTGGCACGTGATCTAAATGTAGTAGTGTGGTTAGAGCCTGGACTGTGGAAAGGGGAGACAATACAGTCCATCTCTGATTTACTGATGCCTCTTGTGGAGCTTGGACCTCAGGGGGGCTCTGGGTACTGCCCAGCCATCTCCCCAACATTGTGCACAATGTCCTCTCTTCAAATTAACACCTTCTCTCCCAAATCTCTTCTACTGACAACAGAAAATAGAAAGAAGCAAAGTCTCTGCTACGTCGAAGTCTGTCAATTTGCAGCAGCTTTGCCCAGACGCTCAACCCTCCCTCCCAGAGAGGATGGTGGACGGACTCCTGTGTACCCAACCAAGTGTGTCCTAGCTTCCTGCCCTAGTTTCCCCTTCAAGGTCTCTGCCTTCACATGACTTCTCTTCTACACTGTCAGTTTCCCATGCTGAACCATTATTATCAGTGCACCAATGTGCCATCCTATCTTCCAGTAAAATAAACAAAATAAGGGGCAGGTGAGATGGCACAATGGGTAGAGGCGTTTGTACTCAATCCTGAAGACCTAAGTTCAAACCCTAGATCCCACAAGGTGGTAGGAGAGAACCCGTTCATGAGTGATGTTCTTTGAACTTCCACATGAGCTCTGTGGTATACACATACTTGCATTCTTTCTCCCTTCCCCGAATCCCTTCTCCCTTCTTCCTTCTCCATTCTCTCTCTCTCTCTCTCTCTCTCTCTCTCTCTCTCTCTCTCTCTCTCTCTCCACACACACACACACACACACACACACACACACACACACGGCAGGGACAACAAAAAGAATGAACCAACCAACCAACCAACCAACCAAATAAGCAAACCAAAAAACAGCCACCACATGTGTGATCCAGCACTCTAGAGGCTAAGGTGGTGGATCATGGGTTCCAGACAGCCTAGGTTACATCAAGAGACCTTGTCATTCACAAACAGACAAGCAGACCTTCCCTCGAGTCTTTGTCCCTTTCTGTGTGTCACTCAACTTCTCTACTCCCTTGCCTTTCCTTCCTTATCTCTATTTGTGCGTAAGTCCATAATACCAAAGCATTTGTCCCCGGCATTAGCAGAAATCATTCCTGTGAAGGTCACCAATGGTCACCACATGGTCCAACCTAGATGTCCTTTATAGTTTTATGATAAACGTCATGACCAAAAGAAACTTGGAAAGAAAAGTGTTCATTTCAGCTTATCACGGAGGGAAGTCAGGGCAGGAACTCAAGGAAGGAACCTGGAGCAGGAACTGAAGCAGAGACCACAGAAGAACACTGCTTACTGCCTCATTCCCTGTGGCCTGCTCAGCCTGCTCACCCTCCAACAGGGTTTCTCTGTGTAACAGCCCTGGCTGTCCTAGAATGTACCAAGTAGACCAGGTTGGCCTTGAACTCACAGAGAACCAACTGCTTCTGTCTCCTTCTGTCTACTATTGTCTAGAATCAAATCTTATCATGGCTTCCAGAAACTTCTCTTCTGTTCAGTTGGTCTTTCTATCTCTCAGCTCTCCTTACATACTATTTCTTGAGCACTAAGATGGGCTTGGCTTATGCCTAGTGGGAGACCAAGGTGGGAACATCCTTCCTTTACTGCCACTGAAGGAATGTCCCGCTGCCCTGAGACCTACATACCCCACAACAAAATCATTCTAGTCTGTCATGTGGATCTTGGCATTTTGCTTTCTTCTTTTGAGACTGGGTTTTATTATGTAAGCCAGGTGGGTCTTAAATTCATGATCATCCTGCCTCAGCTTCCCGAGAAGAGTGTTGGGATTACTGAAATAGGCTGCCATGCCTGGCTACACCCTATTTTTACAGTCATTACCTAATACTACTTTATTGCCCACTTGTCTGTTCATGATTAGTCCTTACTGGAACCACTAGAGAACAAAATAATTAAGTTTAACATCATAATTTGCTTTATGCTCAGTTCTAAAATACAACAACGATTAATGTGATAAAACAGAGATGGTTTTGAATGATTTTTGTTTTAGATTTGTTTGTTTTCCTTTGCTTTCCTTGGTGTTGTGCTGACGATCAAACTCGGGCCCTTGGGGCTGCTACGCAAGCACTCCCCCGCTGAGCAGCACCCAGCCCAGCCTAAGGAGGCTGGTTTTGCAGACAAGAAAGGGTCAATGAGATCAGAAACACAAATAAAGCCAGCCATTTCAAAGTGATTTTCTTTCCAGTAAGGAGGAGATGGGGTGGGGGTGGAGTAACAGGAAAGGAACCTGTCAGCTAACACCAGCAGATTTCAAGTGACTTCTTTGAGTGAGATTAGAGCAGAGGGGACTTTATGATCACAACATTGGGTCCGGCAGCCTCTATCTCCCTAATCTTGGTTTCCCAGACAGCCCGATAAACACTGTAATTTTGCTGGTATAGTGATGAGTTACTTCATTTTGAATTTTAGCCTGGCCTGCTGGGGCTCACTGCTGGCACTTAGTGCCAAACAATGTAGTTTTTATTTAACAGCCTGTAAGACCCAGATAGTAAAGTTGCTACTGTCCAGGTGGGGCCACGATAATGTGATTATTGTTGGAGGATATCTATTTTAGATAAATTTGATACATTAAGGCTGTCCTGGATTTGCTTGTAAATACTATGGAGGGTGAACTCACTAGTGGAAGACTGCATCTCCATCTTTAAGCTGGATGACAGACAGCAGGGGTTCACTATGTTGACTTCTCTGTTTGGTTCATGCAGGGTCTGACTCTGGCCCAGGCTGCTGGGCTACACAGAGTTATTCTGTGTTTATTGTAGGGCGTGGAGTATAGCTTGGCTATAAAGGGCTTGTCTAACAAAGAAGAACAAACAGGTCCACAAACAAACAACCAAAATTTTCACTGCCTATGCACTCAATTGGAAGAGTAGAAGTATATTTTCAAGATAGATTTTAATCAGCTATTGCCAGTTATTGGTAGTCTAAATTCTAGTGGCCAGATGACCAGCTGGTCTCAGATTAAGGTGATTCTCTTGCCTCAACTGCTTACTTTAGCTGGGACTACAGGTTTGGGCTGGCATGTTTTAAAAAACAGAACTTTAGGGGAGGCAGTGGTGGTGCACGTCTTTAATCCCAGCACTCAAAAGGCAGAGGCAGGCAGATCTCTGAGTTCGAGGCCAGCCTGTTCTAAAGAGTACATTCCAGGACAGCCAGGAGTACAGAGAGAAACCTTGTCTCAAAAACAAAAACAAAAACAAAAACAAAACAAAGACAGCAATGCAATTCAACCAAGCTAAGCAAAAAACAAAAAACAAACAAACCCCCAAACAAACCAACAGCCCTTTAAAACTCAAACAAAACATAACTTTATTTAATCTTGCTTGTTTTTTTTCCTTTTTACCAAATCACAATAATTAACAGTCACCTTGTCTAACAGAAACATGTAGCAAAGTCGGGAAGAAAATACAGATCCCTAAGTAGGTGAAAATGTGTGGAGTCATCTCTTAGAACCTTTGCCAAACCATCTGATGTAGAATATGAAATCCATGGCAAGGCCTGTGGCCCTTTAGATGCCCAATAGTATCCAGCTTATCAGACTAGTAGAATAAAACATCCTAGTACAGACAAATTGGATTACAGGTACAAGGCAGTGCTTGATCAGTGCTGCCTGGCTGCTGGATGTGAGGGGTAGATCTATGGCGAGCAAAGACCTGCTGCCTTTGCTGACCCAATGGGACTTGACAGCAAACACTTCAGATCTTTTTCTTTTCTCCTGGAGTCTCCAGATAGCTTTGTCTCTTGCTTTGTCTCCCCACCAAGGGATCCACACAGGCTTTGAGGACACCCTCACATGAAAGCCACAGACCATAACAAGCAGATGATGCAAGGGGCTGAAGAAAAGTTCCCCAAATTACAACTGATGCACTTCATTCCCAGAGGCCAGACACGTGGCTACCAGGAAACAAAAAAATGGGGGCTGAAAGCAGTGCTCCAGTTACCATCCACTTCTCCATTCTTTGCAGTATACTGAAAAACACATCTTCCACCTAAAAACAAAACATCCAGCAAAACTCTAAACAAACCAGCCCCCACAAGTTCTTCTCTGACTATGAGGGATCCTCAATTAATTGAGAAAATTCCTCAGCAGTAGAAAGCGTGCCTAGAGTTAGAGAGATCCTGGGTTCAATATCCAGTCTAAAAACACAGAAGAAAGAAAAGAGATGAAAAATCAGAGGACTCATTTGTGAATATCTGACTGAAAAGAGCAAAACCCAGGAAACAGAGAAAATGGGGGGATGGTTGTGTAGGAAATCACAGTATGTCTTGGGTCCAGTGTTATCTGTGATTTCAGACATCCATGGGGATATTTGAAGATGCATCCCTTGCAGATAAGGAGAAACAACTGTATATTGAGAGAATCATGAGTTAGACTGATAATGCCCTTCTCCATAGAAAACTAAATGTTTGAACAGAGCAAGATTATGAAGGATGATAAGTTTGTTTTCTAGAGACAAGCTGGCCTCAAACTTGCCTGATCCCTGTGTTTCAGGTGCCTGACTTCTGGGTTTATAATGTGTGCAGCCATGTCCAGTTAGAAAAATAGCCTTCAATTTAGAAAACTATACATAGCTGACTGGGCCCAACAGGATTGTTAAGTGGATGAAAGCAGTTTTCACACAAGCCTGGTGACCTGAGTTGCATCCCTGAAACCCAGGCTGGAAGGAGTACCGACTCCTGAAAGCTGTCTCTGGTCCTCCACACAAGAGTCATGGTGGTTCTCCCCACAGAATGAATACATGTAAAAGAGAGAGACTATACATTGTTTCTAAGTATGCATAGAAAATTTATGAGTAATTCTGGCCACTGGGCCACATGACAGGATGTTCCATATCTCTGTTCCATCTGCCACTTGACGATTGTGTCTGCTAAGCCTGTGTTCTATCACTGTGACACAGTCCTTGGACATTTCAAGACTTGAGAACACAAGCTAACCACAGGTTTTTGTATCACAGTTATGCTGGAGATGAAACTCTTCTTTAAATGATTCTAAGACACATTTGGGAAATCTGAGAACCAAACTAAGTAACGGTTGAGCCAGTAGTGAAATGTCTGGAAGTTGACAGACAATGAAAACACTGCATATAAAACCTGATCAGCCAACCAGTCTCTGAGATAAATGTAAACGATGTCTCGCCATTGCGGACCCTCACCCTCTGGAACCATAAGCCCAGACAAACTCTCTCTTTATAAGTGTCTTTGGTCACGGTGTTTTATCACAGCAACAGGAAAGTCACTAATGTTTCTCCCCTTCTCTCCTGTCCCCTCCCCTCCCTTCTCGTCCCCTCCTCCTCCCCTCCTTTTTCTGTCTCCTCTCCTCCTTTTCCCTTCTCTTCCCACAGTGCTAGTTACTGAGCTTAGAGACCTGTCCATCTAGGCAAATGTTTCCCCAGTGGGTTCTATTCTTGGCTTCTGCAAACTGTCTTTTGGGCTAGAGCTGCCAGTCACCCGACCCACTTTCTCCTTTGTAAAAACCTCCCGTTTGTTGCCATCCCAAGTGGTCCCTCTCCAGATTCCTCTTCTCATTTTTGACTCTAGGTCATGAATGTCAATGTCAAAAAGCTCAAGCATTGCTGATGACCAAGGTCATCCGCTCTCATAGCACAGGTCTCCATGACAGGGCCATTCCAGCCTCCTTGCCATCTTTAAATGCACCAGCCAAGGGCTGTAGTCTGTTCTTTTCTCTCTGTCTGAAGGTTTCTCTTTCCTTTTAGAGTATTTCTCTGCGATTCATCTTTCAGATATGATGCAAGTGTTTCTTGTTACCTCCTCAGAGAACCTTGCCCCTCCCCCATTCCAGCCCTTGGTTGTATTTTTTGCTTCAGGACAGTCACCTGCAAGCATACAGTAATTATGTAATATTTATATTATATATTACAAATATACAATTATACATTATGTATCTACCATCTCATTAACTACAGTGACTGTGTGACTATCAGAGACCTCATTAGACGGCATGAATGCAAGGATGATGGTTCATTTTGCTCACTTATGTCCCCATGCCATGATCCCACAGTGATTGGGACAAACCTGACATACAACTAAATGTTCCTGAATGAGAGCTGGGTGGCTCAGTGGTTAAGAGTACTCGATGTTCTTGCAGAGGACCTGGGTTCAGTTCCAGCACCTACATGGTGTCTCACAACTATCCTGACTCCTGTTCCCAAGGATCAAATGCCGTCATCCGGCCTCTGTGAGCATGGTGCATGTGGTGCACACATGTATAGGTATGCAAACACTCATCTGCACAAAGTAAAAATAAATCTAAAAGCAAAGTTGCTGGATGAATAAACATGGGTTCTGTAAGTGTTATAATGCTTGCTAGACATTCGGATATATGAATATCCATAGCCTAAAAGTAAAATATGGGCTGCTTTGACAGTTATTAACACACAAGTGGTAGTAGACATTATCACCCAGAAAATGGACTTAGAGTGAAAACAGAGGATCCAGCACAGAGCCCAGGTACTCAAGTTGTGTCAGTAAGGTGTCTGTTACTGTAAATAGAATACCCATAAGAGCTAATGAAAGGAGCCAGGCTGTGTTTCAGAGGCTTTGCCCCATGGTTCCTTGGCTCTGTTGTCTTTGTCCTGTGCTGAGACAATACACCATCGTGGCAAGTGGTGGTGGAGCAAAGCTTCCTACTTTGTGGTATCTGGGAAGGGATGGGGGCCAGGGTTCCAACATTCCCTTTAATGGTAGCCTCTACCCCTGCACAGAGGTCTAACTTCCTTTCACTAGGCTCTATCTCCTAAAAGGATATCCCCTACACCAATAGTGCCACAGGCTAGGAACAACTTAAAAAACATGGGCTTGTAGGGTCCACTCAAGATCAAAAGTATAGTCTCAGTCATTGAGTCAAGAACCAACCACATCACTGGTGGGTGTGGTGGAACAAACTTGTAATTTCAGCACTTAAGAGGCTGAAGCAGGAAGATCATGAGTTCAAGCCCAACCTGGACTACAAGACAAGACTCTGTCTCAAACAAACAAACAAATACACAAACACAATGAGGGCCTGGGAAGATATGCAAGCATGAAGACCTGAACACAGAGCCAAGCATGGTAGCCTATACTCGAAATCACAGCATTGGCAAGGCAGAGACCAGAGAGTGCCTGGGGCATACTGGTCAGTCAGCCTAGCAGAGTTGGCAAAACCCAAGCCAGTGAGAGACCTCCTTTACAAGAAGAAAACAAACAAGGTGGGTAGAATAACAGCTGAATAACAGCTGAGGTTGTCCCTTGGCCTCCTCAAGCGCACACACACACACACACACACACACACACACACACACACACAAAGAAAGAAGACAAGAAAACAAAAAGTGAAAAAAATTAAGGGAAGAACACCCCTGTCCACTGCCTGGCTCCTCCCTGTGTGCCCCTACCTCCAGCCACAGATACAGCATCATGTTTTTTATGACTGAGAATGTCGCCTCTAGGCTCAGATGTCTGAACAATCGGGTCCCTAGTCACTGGCACTCTTTTGGATAGGTTTAGGAGGTGTCGCCTTGCTGGAGGAAGTATGTCCCTGGGGTTGGACCTTTCAGGTTTCAAAGCCATATGCAACTCTAGTTTTCTCTCTCTGCTTCATGCTTCTGGTTTGAGACATGAGCTCCAGCCCACACCCTGCTGCTCCAAATGGTGAACTCTTATCCTGCAGGAACTGTGTGCTCAAATCAGTCTTTCGTTTACAAGTTGCCTTGTTCATGGTGTTACTTCACAGTAACAGAAAACTAATACCATCATTCATGCTGGATACCTGCATACACACACACACACACACACACACACACACACACACACACACAAGCCCCTTTTAGTACCATGTCTTATCACAACCACACCTTGCTGAGAATTGTCCTGTAGCCATCTTCTCCCTGTCCCAAAGCTGCCCTAAGTCTAAGAACTGTCTCCTGCCCTTCAGGAACCTGCCATCTATCTCAGTACCTTGAAGCCTTCATTCAGTTTTCAGACTAACGTTTTATGAATCATGGGGTCAATCGAGCCTCTATCCTGCTCCAAAGCCTTCAGTGGCTCGCCATTGAGCAAAGCAGTGGTCCCCTAGGCTGGTGGGGCGAGCACCACAATCACTGGGGTGATTTAACGCTAGATACTTATTCGCCAGAAATGATAAAAATAAAACAGACTATAACTGGAAGGGACAAAAGATACAGGCATAAACACTAGAGCTGCCGCTGGACTGATGAGCGGTACATCGCAGCCGATGGGAATAAGGCGCTCTGTGAGAGCCTGACTAAAGTGACCACAACGGACAGGATGTGCTGGGCATCTCAAGACTCTGAAACGGACAATACAGTAAGATCTATCCTGAGCATAATCTAGCTTAGGTATGAGGCGGGTGGGTGATTGTTTGTAAACGATGAAAGAATTTAAAGTTTCCACAATAAAGAAATTATAAAAGCTGGGTAAAGTGCCTGAATCTCAGCCCTCGAGAGTTAGAGGCAGGAAGGCCAGTTTCAAGGCTAACATCAGTTACATATGAGTTTGAGGCCAGCCTGGACTGTATGAGACTCTGTCTCAAAAAACAAAAAGAACAATCCCTACCTGCCCTGCCCCAACCCCTTTCTGCTGCCCAAACCAAGAGAAACAAGAGATATTTGAAGAGACACAGGTTGACCCGAATTAAACATTAGTATTGTAGGCATCGACCGAGGCATCACATGATACTCCACTAACAGGCACAGCTTTCTTTCTTTTTCTTTCTTTCTTTCCTTCCTTCCTTCCTTCCTTCCTTCCTTCCTTCCTTCCTCTTTCTTTCTTTCTTTCTTTCTTTCTTTCTTTCTTTCTTTCTTTCTTTCTTTCTTTCTTTCTTTCTTTCTTTCTTTCTTTCTTTCTTTCTTTCTTTCTTTCTTTCTTTCTTTCTTTCTTTCTTTCTTTCTTTCTTTCTTTCTTTTAAACAAGCCAGTTGAAAATAAATGGAATTAAACAAAAAGCAAACTAGACTTAGCCCAGGAAAGGCTGAGGCACACCCTCTCCTACAGCGCCCTCTGCTGGTAACTTCCGGCCACAGCTAATCTTGATTTCATCACAACATTCTCCAAGGTGTGTTATTTCAGTGGACCCACCTACTGCTTGAGGAAACCACCAGCTTAAAAAAATAAAGCCCAAACTTCCACACAGAGACAGGGGGCTCACTCTTTAAAGCTGTAGCACCGTTTTTCCCATCGCCCTTCTTGCTAACCCTGCCTTTGAGTCCCTTCAGCAGCCCTGGACCAAGCTAAATTTTCCCAGGTTAAGGCCAATATTGGTGTTTCTCTTCTGTCTGGCATGTGCCTCTCCCTACTGCTGCTGTATAAACTTTTGTCTTATTTAAGGCCCGTTCAAATACCCCTTTGAAACTGGGCATGGTGAAACATGCCCGAATCCCAGAACTTGGGAAGTAGAGACAGGAGGTTTGCAAGTTCCAGGCCAAGCTGGGTTACAGAACAAGATCTTGTCTCAGAATAAATAAACAAGAGGCCAGAGAATTTGCTCAGCTGCTAAGAGCAATCTCTGTGCAAGCCAGGTAACCTTAGCTTAGTACCCCTCTCCTGTGTAAAGGGGAATGCTGGCTTCACAAAGGTATCCTCTGACTTCCATAACATGGGTACCCATCCCTGCCCCTTTATGCAAGCGCGTGCGCGCGCGCGCACACACACACACACACACACACACACACACACACGAGTAAGAATTTAAAAGGTCTGAGATGGTTCCGCCAATTAGTGCCCTTGCCTCAAGTCTGAAGACCTGAGTTAAATCTTGGAACACACGAGATGGAAGGAGACAACAGACTCCCTCAATAGTGATATATCTGCAACTTGATCCACAAAATAGATGAATGTAACTAACATAACATATAAAATAATTATAATTTAAAAAAGAAACAAACAAAAATCAAAATCATAAAACAGGCCCACTGAGCCTGACAACCCAAGTTCCACCCCCAGATCCACATAGTAAAAGCAGAGAGTTAACTTGGGCAGTTCATACTTTGACCTCCGTACCTACTGTACACAGCACCCCCAACATAAGAAGAAAACAAAAAAACTCAGAACAACACCTCTACCCAAATCTCGTCCCCCTGGGAAAGCTTTTAAAATCACCCAATTGAATCCAATCTGTCTTTTCTCCTTCCCTCAAAGGATCTTGTACTTTCTCAGGAAGCCTTTCCACATTACGCGCATTTATAGCTCCTAATGTTTTTGCCCTTTATGTCCATACTTAATGGTCACATTTTTATCTCTAAGGTAGAAATATTTCAATCCCTCTTTTCTTGATACATTAAAATGTTTCTAAGACAAGAGCTGTACTGGTTACCACATAAAATAGATGCTTTGCAATAGTTATAGTCTGAATGAAGTTATTGCTGTTTATGAAGTTACTACAAGATTCTGCTTTGTAATGTATGTGAATGTACATACATTTACATCCCTCATTGGTCATGGGCTTTCAGAAGGAAATACAGTGTCTCTCTTGTATTTAGATAACATTTTTCATCTCCACTTAGGATGTGGGGGTTTAGGTTAAAATCACCACTGGCGAGGCTACAGATGCTGCCAGGCTTGATGGTCTGAGTTTGAGTCTAGAACCCACATGGTGAATAGAGAGGACTGAATTCTACAAGTTGAGAAGCAATCACCCCCTCCTGAAAGTTGCCCTGTAGCCTCTTGTACCATGGCGTGCACGGATACCTGTACAGAATAGATTTCAAACGTCATAAGGAAATTTCACAAATTGCCACTAGAATCCCAGGAGAACACAACATACATGAGCACCCTGCTGCTTTATGTACTTCCAGGCACCCTTGGTGCTAGGCCTGCGACATTGTGGAGCCTGGAATGCTGCTCATTCAATAGCCTAACTACTACTTCTTTTGGGCTATCATTAGCTTCCTAGAAAGCCACTTCTATGACCAACTTAACATCCTGATAAACTGAGTTAAAACCCTTGGAATCAGACTCTGCAGGATCCGCCGCCCTGAGCGTCCGAGCGGTGAACTCTTCAAGTCTCTGATTAAATTTTAAAAATGGCCTCCAATAAAACTACATTGCAAAAAATGTGAAAGAAACAGAATGGAAAGAGTAAAAAAGTTGAAGAGGCCGAGTCTGAAGAAATTGTTGTAGAAAAAGTACTGGAGTGTCGTGTAGTGAGTGGGAAGGTGGAGTGGAAGGGGTTCACAGATGCTGATAATACCTGGGAACCAGAAGAAAATTTAGATTATCCAGAATTAATTGAAGCATTTCTTACTTCTCAAAAAGCTGGTAAAGAAAAAGATGGTACAAAAAGGAAAGCTTTATCTGACAGTGAATCTGATGGTAGCAAATCCATGAAGAAGAGAGTTGCTGCTGACAAACCAAGGGGCTTTGCCAGAGGTCTTGATCCTGAACGAATCATTGGAGCCACAGACAGCAGCGGAGAATTAATGTTTCTCATGAAACGGAAGGACTCAGGCTGACCCTGTGCTGGCAAAGGAGGCAAATATGAAGTGTCCTCAGATTGTCATCGCCTTCTGTGAGGAGAGGCTGACTCGGCATTCTTGTCCCGAAGATGAAGCACAATAATTGTTTTATATATATATATATATATATATATATATATATATATATATATATATATATATATATATATATTCTGGAATCTGGATCTTGGGTTTTGAAACTACCAGTGTGGAAAAAAATAGCATTCTGATGAAAATCAAGTGTGATATGCTGGCTTTGAAAGTATTGACGGTAGTTGGGATAGTTTTGGGTTTTGTTCTGCATCAAAAGGCACTGATTGCTTTGCGCAAGTGAGAGCTTTCTGTAGCTGCTTCTTTAACAAAAGAATATTTGATACCATGTTGTATTTTCTCAGCTTTGAAGAACAGCTTTTCTTAAATGCTGGGGAGATTTTACAGTTATTACTCAGTCTGAATTTATTTTTAACCGAGACACAGAAGGACCGTTCTGGGTTTTGTTTGTATGTAGTGTATGCATAAAACACAATGACTTGTTTGTTTTGTCTTGTTTTTAATACTTAAAAGAACTGAGGATGAAAACACAAGTTGATGAGATTCCCTTATTGTGAACATTTTTCTGAAACCATAATCTTTCAGATTAAGCAGATTCTGTAATTTATTGGATAGTTTAAAAGCAACCACATCAGGATTGATGTATTATCACATAAATGTTGTAGTTTATTTACAGAATGTTGTCCATACCAACTCCACCTTCAGAAAATGGAATTAAACAAAGTAGTAGTGTGATTTAATAGGGCCTAGTGTGGTGGCACAAGCCTTTAGTCCCAGTGCTCTAGAGGCAGGTCCAGGTCAGCCAGTCTGCCTAAAGGTTCCTCTGGTGAACCATTCCTTTGTAGAAAGTTAAAATCTGTACTAACAGGTTATTATTCGTGGAATCTGTTTGATGTGGAAATAGGATCATGGTTGGAGCTAATGTTGGCAATTTAAGACCTGCTGACTAAGTGAGTGAACAAGATTTGCTAATACCAATTAACGACTTGCATGCTTTCCTTTACCCCCGACTCATTCCTTACTGGTAGGATCAATCTTTTCAGTATTTGCCTTCTGGTTCAATGAGCCAGAAAAGTAACTTTGTAGTATCAGAATGTCATCCAACTGTATATTTACTTTATTGTAAATAACGGTGAACAGTGGTCAATAAATAGTTTTATATTAAAAAAAAATTTAAACCCTTGGAATCTTTTAACTTCACAAAACCCGGTTCCCCACCAACAGCAGAGCTAGGAAAATCATCAGACAGCATCTGAGACCTACAGGAGAAATTCCCCTACCTGCTGTAATTGCCTCTCTGATGTACTCACAAATGTATTTTAAAATTGATTTGAATTATAACTGCTGGGGGTCAGTCCTGGCATTCAGGTACTGAGGTGGGACACAGCACTGGATGAAGTAAGTCCAAAGGCTGATGGTCTTTGGCCTTATAACTCTCTGACTGTTCTGGGGGCCAGAAGCTGAGCTGGCTTCTGGTGATTTAACTCCTGCTGATAGCAACAGTGGGGGAAAAACTTAATTACTTTGGTTCTTTTCTCTTTGACTCAGGCCTCACTGGCCAGGTGAGAGGCTTGGAGTTCCTTAACTCTTTGTGAGCCAGAAAGAAAAGAAAAGAAGAGAGAAGGAAGGAAAGAAAGACATACATACACACACACACACACACACACACACACACACACACACAATGGGTTAAGTAAAGAATGGCTAAATCACTTCTTTATTGCTGGAACATGCTGAGGTACCAGGCACATAGAATAGAGTTTATTCAGAGCATGAGGAAGGGAGACGGGGTAGTGGAGACAGAGAAAGGAAGAGAGGGAGAAAGAGAGAGAGAAAGAGAGAGAGAGTTGGAGGCTAGTGAACTTGTAGAGAGAAATGGGGAGGGAAATGGGGAGAGAAGGGACAGAGAGGGAAGAGAGTAATAAGAGCAAGAAGAACAAGAGAGAGGGGGCAAGCAGCCCCCTTTATAGTGAGTCAGGCACATCTGGCTGTTGCCAGGTAACTGTGGGGTGGGCAAAATGCCAACAACACTTAGTATTTATACTTTCTTAGGATAATTGATCACATGGCTTTCTAAGCATTTTTACATTTCTTAAGTTCATAGTAACTTTAAGGCAATAGTTCATGTCATAGATCCAAAAGTAGTTACAGAAGAATTGTTTACATGTCTTTCCTTTAAGACTAGTGCCTGACTAAACATTCATTATCTGTTACTAGGTCCATAAGTTCATTCTAAATTTAAAGCAGTAATTTTCTTGTTGTAAGTTAGCACCGTTTTGTCCAGAGACAAATCATCTGCCTTGTGTCTCATTATTTTGAAGTCTTGTATAGATAGACCTGTACATCATTTATTTTCTGTCCTTGCACCACTCACAGTTTTTGACCTTTAGTTACCAGATAGTGGCCTCGTTCTTAATGTAGAAGGGATGTTTTCCTTGATCACAAATTTGTTCTAAGCCTGCTTTCTTTTCCTACTGCAATTAGTCCATGACATGTGAATGTTTTCAAGCTTGATTTGCAGCTTTTATTCTATAGGGGCCTTGAGATTACTTATATTAATTTAGGAATTCTATAAAACCATTATGATTATGAAATCATCAATTTGTCTACATAACATTACTATATGAAAGTACATCTTCATATTGATTTTACAGAAAATCTGCCCAATAGGGTGGGCTGATGCCCAGGAATCATTAGGCTGTCAGGAAAGGCACATCAACAGTGAGAGGCAATCCTGGAATGAAGTCTCTTGAGGACCCTGCTTCTCAGAGCTCACCTATTGCAGCATGCAATATGGTAGACCATCTCCAGAAAACTTACTTGCTTACCATAGCTTTTCCTAGGTGGCTTCTGACATACAACTTTCTTTGTTCTGCAGCTACAAAACCTCACAAAAACCCCTTCCACATGGGAACATGGGAGCTGGGTGTCTTAGTTACTGTTTTACTGCTATGAAGAGACAACATGACCAAGGCAACTTATAAAATTAAGCATTTAATTGGGTATTGCTTACAATTTCAGAGTGTTAGTCCATGATCATGGCGGGAAAACAGACAGACATGGCACTGGAGCAGTAGCTGAGAGCTTTTTATTCTGATCTGCTAACAGGCAGATGTGGGGGGTGGAGCATGGTATGGGATTTTGAAACCTCAAAGCTCACCTCTAATGACACACATCCCCCAGTAAGGTCACACTTACTCCAAGGCCACACCCCTTAATCTATTCAAACAGTTCCACTAACTGAGGACCAAGCCTATGGGGAGCCATTTTTATGCAAGCCCCCACACTGGGATAACCCAGCTCCATATTTTCTGGGCTATGGTTGAAGGACTCTAGCAGTACAAGTATGGGAGCAAGGTATGCCAGGAAGCATGTCTTTGTTGAATAGGGCCATCAGGTGCGGGGATGATTAGCTTGCGTGTGGTCTCGTGTTGGGTGCCGACTTTTAGCAGAAAGCGGCTATCAGCTTTGCAGCCATCTTGAGCCATATACCCTGACATGAGATTTGGATTACAATAGCCTACAACAGCTGAGAACACTCCGATAATCTTGGTTTAGATACCTTGAGATTAAAGGTGTGTGAGATTAAAGGTGTGTGACTTAATAGTATACTTAGAATTATAGAGATCAGAGTTAGAGACAAGACCTAAGGGCATGATTAAAGGTGTAACTTAGAGGCGTGGCTTAGAAGTGAGACATATAAAAGGCAGAGACAGAACAGATCAGAATTGAAACGATAGAAGACATTAGTCAGACTATAGAAGACAGAACCAGAGATCAGAGAATATAGACTGAGATCAGAGACTATAGAGGGATCATCAGAGACATATCTCAGACATTAGGTAGAATCTGCCGTCACCCTCGCTCTTGCTGAAGCCCGACCTGCAGACCGAAGCGGCAGCTTGGGCCGGGATACAGTGGCCGCCCAAACTTGGGTTGGCCCGGGCCTCAACATTTTGCCTGGGCTGCAACATTTATTTTGGCCGCCCCAACTTGGGGCTAGTGCGGTCCCCAACAGTCTCGGGCATGGGTTCCTGTTGGGTGGTTGTGGTTTCCCCAGCTCCGAAGAGACTGGAGCACAGGAATTTTGACTGAGTTCATTCCGAGCAGCACCTGGCAGATGCTGCAGGGCTCATGCCCAGGCGCTGGGAGTTTCACTCAGTCTGAAGTCCCACAGGAGCACAGGGCTCTTTTGAGTGGGCTTGGAGGCCGGTGGTCTCTATTCTCGAGCCCCCAGACACTGTTGGGGTGCTGTGGAAGAACAGAATGGGGACTAGGGGTGTACAGCGCTGGCCCGAAGCCAAGAGAAACAAGGCAGAGGGGAGCCCTGTCAGCGCCCAGCAGGCGGGATGAGACTCTTGGTTTGTCACTTGCTTGGCAGGGTCAGCTAGCTTTGTTGAATCAGTGGCCTCCATGGTGGGAATGTAGAGAGGTCCTCAGGCAGGAGATAAGGCGCTGTGGCAGTAGTGACAACAGCTCATTAAAGGCCTTCTCCATGGTTCCCCATGGTGGACCCCAAAGACACGAGGAAGTCCATGGTTCCAAAAGGGTTTATTGTCATGGTGGGAAGTAGATGGATCTGGGTGCACACCCCTGAAACTCAGGGAGGACCTGACTTAAATAGGGGGGGAGGAGGGAGGAGGGTCTGGGAAAGAATACTTAATTAGCTACACTCTCTGGTCTTTTGGGTATCTCATTAATACGGAAATCTCTAGAGCCCCTGAGACCTGTAGTCATGTCCTCTATCTGTGGAGGGGCTGGTAGGGGCATTGCCCTATGTGACTGGAAGGTGAGGGTCAATGGAGATCTTAGACCGTGTGTCCGGGACCCTGGGTCCTGGGGGCATGGCCGAACACCTGCCATTGTCCCATTAGGGTCCGGGGTTCGAGGCCTGTGTCCAATCAGGTACCAAGCTATCCTTTTGTGGTCCTACAATCAGGGTGGTCTGCAGCAGCAGGATCTTGCCCAGGCTTTGCACCAAACACATTGCCCAGATGCCTGAAAGCCCTGGCTCTGAGCAATCTCAGGATGTCCAAGATGGGTCACTCCAATAAGACATAGTATGGTGTCTGAGCTAGATCAACAGAAAATGAGTGTGCAGAAATAGCAATGGAATCTAAACAGAGTCTGACATTTGGTTCAGAGCAGCAAACCAGAGCTTGTTCTTGGTCTTAACAAACATACTACAGATGATGGCATTTCTGTGCCACTTACGACTTTAAGTCTAACATTCAAATTTAAATTTTTACTAAAAAAAAGACAAAGGAATCTTATATGAATGGCATGGACATAGATAAAAGTGGACAGATACCTTGAAAAACAAAAATTATCAAAATTCATGTAAGATGGAAAGATAGCCCTACTGTCCCTACATCTACCAAAGTAGCTGAATTTGTAGCTAACCAGCTTCTCACAGACACAGACAGCTTCACAGAGAAGCTTTTTCCCAGCCTTTAGAGAGACTGCATGGCAGTTCTTTAACACAGACTCCCATACAACTGAATAAAGAGACAATGTTCCCAAATGACTCTTTTAGACTTCCAACCAAACTATTCAGAAGATATAAACGGGGATGGGGGGTGGGATGCATTTTACATCAATTAAAGAAACAATCAATCAAGAGGGCATTACAATTATATACATAAGCTTACCAAACATAGATTCATCCAATATCATAAATACTCCCAGATGTAAAGTCATAGATTAGCCCCAGTACTGTAGTAGTGGGTGACTTCAAGGCCCCATTCTCAGCAATAGATGGGCCATTGGGACAAAGTTTAATAACACCATAGATCAAATTAACTTAACAGACATCCATAGAACATTCCACCAAACACTGTGGAATACCCATTCTTCTCAGTACTTTGTAGGAATTTTCCTAAAACATCATAATCAGGACACAAAGAAAGCTTCAACATATACAGAAAAATTGAAATAACTTCTTGTATTCTATTTGACTGTGCAGGTTGGTGTTTTCTTTTTTTGTCTACTTGACACAAGTTAGAGTCATCTGTGAAGAAGGAACATCAATTGAAAAAATGCCTCTATCAGATTGGCTTATAGGCAAATCTTTGGAGCATTTTCTTGATTAATGATTGATATGGGTAGAGCAGCACCTGGGCAGGTGATCAAAGCCCGCCCCTGACACACTTTCTTTAACAATGCCACACCTCCTAATCCTTCCCAAACAGTTCCACTAGTCCTGGGGGGTGGGGGAACCAAGTATTCAGCCGCATGAGCCTATGGGGTTGTTCTCATCCAAACCATTGTACCAACCACAATGTTCTACCCATCTGCATAGGACCAAGCTTAAATAGGAAGCTAAAATAAACGTTTCCTTCTTCAAGTTGTTCCCTCAGGTATTTTGTCAGAGCAATGTCCGAGTAGGTAAATTACTACCTTCTTTTTGAGTTTTCTAATTAGCTCTCACTGGTTGATTAAATTATGTATATGTGATCTTATATAGGTGAAAGGTAACACCTACAGCCACAACTAAGAGGTCTACAAAAAAAGATACACTGAAAATCATGTTAAATAAAAATTGAGTCCTGGAGCATGGAGAGGTGACTCAGCCATTAAGAGCACTCTCTGCTCGGCAGAGGACCCAGATAAAATTCCCAGCCCCCACATGGGTGACTCCCAATCATCTGTAACTCTAGTTACAGGAGATTTGACGCCCTCTTCTGACTTCCCTAGGTACCAGGCATGCACATGGTTTACATGCATACATGTAGACAACACATTCAGACACATAAGATAATAATTAAAATATTTAAATATTTTAAGAAATATTCAAATAAGCTGGGCAGTGATTGCGCACGCCTTTAATCCCAGCACTTGGGAGGCAAAGGCAGGCGGATTTCTGAGTTCGAGGCCAGCCTGGTCTACAGAGTGAGTTCCAGGACAGCCAGGGCTACACAGAGAAACCCTGTCTCAAAAAACCAAAAAAAAAAAAAAAAAAAAAATTCAAATAGCCTATTAATATCATTTGGATATGAAGTGTTCCTTAAAAATCTCACATGTGAAGAAAGCACCAGATTTCAAGACTCATAAAGTGACAGTAAATTAAGAATGTGGAGATGTCATCAGGACAGACAGACAAGCCAGTGGATAGGACAAAACAGAGTCCAACAAACGGGCCTGCTGATGTATGGACAATTGATTTTGTTGTTGTTGTTTTTTTTTTTTTGAGACAGGGTTTCTCTGTGTAGCCCTGGCTGTCCTGGAACTCACTCTGTAGACCAGGCTGGCCTCGAACTCAGAAATCCGCCTGCCTCTGCCTCCCAAGTGCTGGGATTAAAGGCGTGTACCACCACTGCCTGGTGACAATTGATTTTTATTTTATAAAATGTACATAAAAATTATCATCTTACTTTCTTTCAAATATACAATTCAGTGTCATTAGCCACACTCATGATGTTGTAAAGCCATCGGGTTTTTTTCTAATTTTTTTTTGATCACTTCAATCAGAAACTGTATGCCCACTAAGCAATAACTTATTCTCATCTCCTCCCTGTCCCTTCCAACTCCAAACCACTTCTGGGTTTATTAATTTGAATATTATAGATGTTTCACATAAATGGAATCATATGATTTTTTTCTCCCTCATGCCCAGCTTGTTTTGATTAACCTCATGTTTTCAAGGTTTATGTGTGTGATAACAAACATCCGAAGTTTGCTTCTGCTGAGTGTGATGGCCTGTAATTTCTTAGCACTGTAATCTGTAAGTAAAAATTTAGGGGGCAAAGGCAGGAAGATCAGCCAGAGCTCTGGTTGATCCTCTGAAGGAATGACACTTTACTGTATGAATCAACCACACTGTTCATCTATTTATCTGTTAGGTAACCTTTAGCTCTTTCTACATTTGGGCTACTGTGAATACTGCCGCTTTGAATTTGGATAGGTATTATCTGTTTGAGTTTCAATTATTTGGGGGTAGATAGAATCCTGACACTATTCTTGCTAGATAATATGGGAGAGTGGTTAGATGTATATTTAACTCTGTGAGGAGCCATACTGTGTTCTGTAGCAGGCATAGCACTTTACGTTTCATCCAGCAGTGTGTGGAGTTCTCTATAGCCTGCCTGACATTCATTATCTTCACATAAAGGATGAGATATTCTACAAGCATGGAATGGTTTGTGGCTTTGATCTGTGCTTCCTTAACAACTGATGACGCTGAGTGCTGTACAGCCTGGCTACTTCCCATAGGTGTATCTTCTTGGTCATCACATCACACACACAGGAATATACATGGAAAGATAGTAACAAATTTAAGGGTTGGAAAGATGGCACAGTGGTAAAGAATGCTTGCTGCTCCAAAAGACCTGAGTTCAGTTCCCAGAACCCATGCCAAACAGCTCACAGGCACCCATAACTCCAGCTCCAGGGAATCTGACTTCTGCTGGTCCCAGACATATGTGTGCAAGTATATGTATGGACATATTCATAAATAATAAATCTTTTCTTAAAGTAGTAATTTTTAAAGTAGTAATAGAGGGATGGAGAAATGGCTCCGAGTTTAAGAGCATTTGTTGCTCTTACAGAGGCCTGGGTTCAATTCCTAGCATCCACATGGCAGTTCCTACCTACCTGTAACTCCAGTCCCAGGAGATCTGATGCTACATTCTGATCTCCGTGGGCACCAGGCACACACATGGTGCATGTACCTGCATGCAGGCAAAACACTCATACAAATAAAATAATATAAAATAAACTAAAAAAGAATCTTTTTATATGATAGAGTTGGGCCTGGTGTTGAAGGCCTATACTTATAGCTACTCTGAAGACCAAAGCAGAATGATTCACAAATTCAAGGACAGCTTATAAAGACCTGGTCTCAGAACAAAAATGTAAAAAGAGCAGTAGAGACAGAGAGTGATAGCCTAGCATTCCTGAAATTCAAATTCCAGGGCTTGAACAACAACAACAAAAAAAGTATGATAAAAATATCATTTGCTTTGAGTCTCTGAGATAACAAGTAATGAAAAAGTAAAGAAAATCCCCAAACAAGGTCTGGTAACACATCCCTCACCCATTCTCCAAGGTTAAAACATTGATTATTTTTAGTAATAATTTAGGATGCATTTATCTACTTATCTGAGTGGGTGTGTGTGTGTGTGTGTGTGTGTGAGAATGTACAGCACACACAAGCATACCAGGCATGCATATGGAAGTCAGAAGACTGTCCCAGTGTTTGGTTGTCACTTCCCACCTTTCTGCTGCAGGTCTCTCAAGTAGACACTTGCTCCATGTGCTTGGCTAGTTGGCCTGCAAGCTTCTTAGCCACTATCCTGTTTCTGCTTCTCATCTCCTCATTTGAGTCTGGAATTGTGCCATCACATCTGCCCTTTGATATGGGTCCCAGGAATAGGACTTGGTTGGGTTTGTGTGAGTAATGCTTTCAACCCCTTCCCCCTGCCCCACCCTGTAAGTCATCTCCCCATCTCCCTGGTCTCCCAGAATCCAACTTCATCTCCTACCTGCCTCATCACAGTTGCTTTTTTTTTTTTTTTTTTTTTTTTTTTTTTTTTTACATTCATGATTGATAATCTTTAAAGAAAGGGATTGGAAAGATAGCTCAGCAGTTAAGATCACCGGCTGCTTTTCCAGGGGACCCAGATTCAAATCCCAGCACCCACATGGCAGCTTACAACTGTCTATAACTCCAGTTCCAAGGGATTTGACACTATCACACAGACATAAACTCAGGTAAAACACCAATGCACATAAAAAAAATAAACAAATCATTAAAACAAAAAAGTCCAGAGAAAGAAGTAATTGTGTTTTGGTTGCTTTCTCTCTGTGTCTCTATCTCTTTCACTCTGTCTCTGTTTCTCTCTGTCTATCTTTGTCTTTCTGTCTGTCTCTCTCAGTGTGTGTGTGTGTGTGTGTGTGTGTGTGTGTGTGTGTGTCTGTGTCTGTGTGTCTGTGTGTGTGTAAGCCAGAGGTAAAGGTCACCAAGAAGAGCTTTGGTAGAATCATTACTTTGGTTTGTCATCAGTTCCCTGTCCAGGATGAGTGCATGTTTATCCAAGTCTCACACAACATATACTTAAAATAAATTCTAGGAATTGCTTCATATTTATACATAGAGCTTTTTCATTTGTCTGTATGTTTGCATAATATTCAGCTCTGATTGGTCACTGATACAAATCTGAGCTGTTGTCAGTCTTTTGCAGTTTGAAGTAGTACTGTGTTTGCCACTGTAGAGGTGGTGGGACCTGGGAGAATGGAGATGACGAATGAGAAAGACTAAGGTCTCATGCAATAGCCAACTTCAGAGGATAGACAATTTATATTCTGAGGGTTTAGAGGAGTCATGTGAGTAAAATATACAAGTACAAGGGCAAGCCACACATGGCAGACAAGCTACATGTCTTTCCATAAAGACATAAACAGATAGTAATATCCAGTTGTAATGAATAATCTGAAGTAAGCTTGTCTCTACCCACTACATCTACATGAAAACACCTTCCAAGAACAATTTTTTGTTTTGGAAGAAACTGAGGTCACCAGACTCTTATCTTTTTTACTTGGAGTTTTCTCACAAGCACTCAGAAATCTCACAGGACTCAGTGCTTGGACCTCGTTCTGACAGTACTGCAAGGAATAACACGGTTAATATGTTAAGCCTTATTTTTAATAGTATCTTTGAAACAGAACCCTAAGAATGGAATTGCTGGTATAAATGCATCTATATTTCTTAGACATGGCCCTTTTCACTGCAGGGAGAGATGGTTGACTTCTTATCTAAAGATATTGTCCTGCTCTCTCTCCAAGAACAGAGTGGACAGACAACGATGGGAAAATAGGGGAACTTCTATTTGCCATGCAAGAGTAACAGTTCTAACAGGAAAGCAGAAATAGAGACTCTTCATGACAATAGAATGCCAAACAGAGAGATTACATGTGGTGGTTTGGATGAGACCCCCCCCACCACCACCACCACATGCATTTGAATGCTTAGTCCCTAGTTAGTGGCTGTTTTGGAAAGGATTAGAAACTGTGGGATTGTTGGAGGTTTGTTAGAGGAGATGGGGTTTCAAAAGATCTCCTTCTTCTTCTTCTTCTTCTTCTTCTTCTTCTTCTTCTTCTTCTTCTTCTTCTTCTTCTTCTTCCTCTTCCTCTTCCTCCTCCTCCTCCTCCTCTTCTTCTTCCTTCTCCTTCCTTCTCCTTCTTCCTCCTCCTCTTCCTCCTTCTTCTTCCCCCCCTCCTCTTCCTCCTTCTCCTTTCTCCTCCTTTCTCTGTGCTTCATGCTTGTGAATCAAATGCAATCTTTCAACTACTTCCCCAAGCATCATAGCTCCCTGTTGCCATGCTCTCTGCTGTGATAATCATGGACTTTAAGCAAGTCCTTAATCAAATGATTTCTTCTATAAGTTGTCTTGGTCATGGGTCTCTTCATAGCAAAAGAACAGTAAGACATTGTGTTGCAGGATATTTGATTACACTATGAACCCCAAGATTGTGTTATTTACTGAAAAAAATAAACCTATTTTTAGTTGTGGTGTGGCCCATCCCTTAGCACACACCTTTAACCCCTCTGGCTGGAATACAGACACAACCTTAGTACACGCCTTTAATTCCAAACAATGAAGGTAAAGTTAGTTTATAGAAGGAAGCACCCATGTTTGAAAGTGACGTCCAATTGAGTGGCAAAGTGATGAATCAAAGAAAGATTTGACAGAATAGGATATGCTCAATTCTCCTGAGAAGAGGAAAAGGAAGCTACTTAAGGAGTAGGGCAGAGAAAAGTATAGGAGAGACGGGGGTGGAGGGTGGGGGCAGAGGCAGTTTTACTGGGAGAGTTTTATAGAGAGGTTGAAGAGAGAACAAGCTAGACACAAGTGAAAACAGTTGAGCCAGTTTGAAGCCAGAGCAAAAAGTCAGAGGCTGAGAGAGAAAGCCAGATGAGTCAGCTTGGAGAGGAGTTTGAGCCAGAACACCTGAATTGAATCATCCAGACAGAGGTCAGAAAGAACTAGGAAGGAGTGATCTTATCAGCTCAAAACATTCAAGGCCTAGATAAGATTGTACAAAGGCTAGAAGCTTCTAGGGCTAGGCCTAGGTTAGCAGACAGAGGCAGTCAGCCTCTGAGATGACAATTACTACAGAAGAATAAACGATACTTTTACAACGTTATGTGACAACCTGTCCTCTCAGAAGGATTTGGGGGTGCCAGCTAAGAGAGGTTACAGATTCTACACTTCTGTGATCTCAGCTCACTATAGGGTGTCAGCTGAGAGATATCAGCAAGTGCTACAGTTTGAAAGCTCTCAGAGTCTTGAAGTGCCAGCTAAGAGCAGTCCCTTGCAGAGCGAGTCTGCAGAGAGCAAGCCACTGATTCCAGGAACAAGAATGGCTCCCACTTCTGGCAAGTCAGAAAGTCTGGATAAGTCCTCTGCTTGGAGCTGAAGCAATGGATCTGAAAGGCCGAGGCAGGAATAATGGATACTGGAACAGGGGCAGCAACCGTGCCCCACCCTCGACAAATTCCACACACAGAGAGCAGCACCCTTAGAGCCAGAGAAATGGGAACTCAGGAAATTTTCTTCGTTGGCGGCAGGTCTCCTAGAAGACCTGTGGTGAATCTCAAGAACAGTATTCCTTCTCCAAAGTGTCTAGGAGCTAGGTACTAGACACAGCCAGGAGCCAGCGGGGAGCTAGACTCTACCTGGACTGGACTCTCAAGTTTTTCTCTTGTTTTGTTTTTTTGTTCTTTCTTTGTTTTTCGAGACAGGGTTTCTCTGTGTAGCCCTGGCTGTCCCGGAACTCACTCTAGACCAGGCTGGCCTCGAACTCAGAAATTCACCTGCCTCTGCCTCCCAAGTGCGAGGATTAAAGTGCGCAACCACTGCCCAGCAAGTTTTTCTCTTTTTCCAATTCCAAAGAGTGATCCTTTCCAACTCCAAAGAGTGATCCAATGATCATTCTTTGTCCAAATCTTGTATATCCTATTATGTAAAGCCCAGTAGGTGCTGATTGGCTAGGAGGTGTGTGTGTGTGTGTGTGTGTGTGTGTGTGTGTGTGTGTGTGTGTATTTCAAATAAAGTGTAAACTGAGACTAACCCAGAGAGGGAGCTGTCAAATTCAGTGAATGAGAAACCTGAGGGTATTCTCGAAGGGCCGTTTCTCCATAGCTTTTGCCCTCCTCCCTCAGTGTTGCTGTGGAAATGGAGGAGACAGGAGGAGAACGGTGGAAAAACCTCTGTGGTCTTTTCATGGGTTCTGACTCCTACTGCAGTTCAGCAAAAACAGCCTGTTGAGCTTTGTGCCTGGAGGTTTGATCTTTTAGCTGCTGGGCCTTCCTTCTGGTCCAAGGGGATGTGACAATCACCATTTTTCTTCCTAGGGCCCTGAAATTACCACAATGGCCATCAAAAGAAAGCCCGCTGCCATTTTCACACTTGCTTCCAACCCAGGATTTTCAGGCCCTGGCTGCCACTGCTAAGCTCATGTCACCCTCTTAGGCCATCTCTATTTGACATACTCATCCTACAATATATAAGACTGTTTTCCCATACCTGGGAAACAGAATTTCTCTGAACCTAACAGATGAAAGTGATACTTTGATGGCATTTTCACTTGTATGTTTCTTATTAAAAGTGAGGTTATAAATTTTCTAAATGTTTTAAGGGGCTTGGTAAGATGGCTCAGTGGGCAAAAGAGCTTGCCATGTACCTTACTTAGGGTTTTAATGCATTGAAGACATACCACAACCATGCTTTTGTTTGGAGAAATGTGGACTTTGGAACTTTGGATTAGATTTAGGTGAATGGTTTATGTGGGGCTTAGTGGGCTATACTAGTAGGAACATGGAAGACAGTGGTGCTCAGAGAGATTTGAACTGTGGGGGCCTGGATCAAGAGGTTTCAGGGGAGAAGAATGCTAGTTTGTGGCTAACAGACAGTTCTTGTTATATTTTGCCAAAGAACATGGCTGACTTCTGCCCTTGTCTGACTTCTGCCCTTGTCTGAAAAGTCTGCCTGAAGCTCAATTTAAGAGTTTTGGAATAATTGCCTTGACAGAGGAAATCTCAAAACAGCCTAGTATTGACTCTGTTGTGTGGTTATTAGTGTTCACTCTTACACAGATCTATAATAATAATAATTTTTAAAAAGGAACAACCACAGCAAGGAACAATAGAAAATATACAATGTGAGGTCTCAGAAGGTCAAGCCCAGGCTGAGTGGCTCGCAGTCATAGGAAGACAGGCTGCCTGCAGATCCAGATGTACAACTCTCAGCACTTTCTCTAGCACCATGTCTGCCTGCATGTTGCATTGCTTCCTGTCATGATAATAATGGACTAAACCTCTGAGCTATAAGGAAGCCCCAACTAAACATTTTCCTTAGTAAGAGTTGCCATGGTCATGGTGTCTTTTCACAGCAAAGAAAACCTTACTAAGACACCATAGAAGCCTAAATTCTATCCTGAGGCCATGGTGAAAGGATAGAACCAACTCCAAAAAGTTGATTTTGACCCCCTACAACCTCCACAAGCACACACTAACAATAACAACAATCACAATAAATAAAATCATTTAAACCATTCAAAAGGTGTGGTGTTTTTTGCAGTATTGTGACTTGAACCCAGGACCCCATGCAATCTAGGCAAATGATCTAACACTGAGGCAAACTCCCAGTCCTTACAGGTCATCTTTATTTTTCTTTCTAGGAACTAACTGTTCATCAGTTTGATTCAAGTTTTATGAAGTTGTTAACATTTTTAAAAGCTCTTTGTATTTTAAAGATATTAGCCTTGTATTATATAAATGTATTCCACAATTTGTCACTTAGAATCAAATTTCACCTATAGTGGGGTTTGCCCCCCATCCCCACCCCTGGGGTTTTTATGTATGCTTGTTTTGTTTTGTTTTGTTTTTAGAGACAGGGTTTCTCTGTGTAGTCCTGGCTGTCCTGGAACTCACTCTGTAGACCAGGCTGGCCTACACTCAGAAATCTGCCTGCCTCTGCCTCCCAAGTGCTGGGATTAAAGGCGTGCACCACCACCACCCGGCTTATGTGTGCTCTTTAAACAGAGATGTTTTTTGTTTGTTTGTATTTTTTTTTTTGAGAGGAAGGGTGGAGAGATGACTCTGGCTCAGGTCTGCTTTTGCCCTCGGGGTGTCCAGGCACCATTGTACACATGACTGGACAGGAAGGAATGAAGCTTAGCCAGGCAGGTGGCTTAGACAAGAACTTGGTCAGCTAGATGTAGGAGAAACAGCCTTCTCTGGAGATGGTGTTCAGTGAAACAGCTCTCTTTATTGGGGGCGAACAAGGGCTAACTAAACCTTGGGGAGTGGGTAGGGGTTTCGGGATGAGTGTACATCTTTGGCTGGGGCTGAGGTGCTAAGAACACTGCATTTGCATAAAGAAAAAATTCCAGATGCTTTCTCACATGTCCTTATAGGGAGAGAGGAAGTTTAACCTGTAATTTGGCCACCAGGCTACGTGAACACCTCAAGGGTGGCAGACACGCCCAGACCAAGGAGGAAGCAGGATGAGATTTCCAGGTTTGGACGCATCTTGACCTCACTCTTGCTCTGGACTGGCTTCCCCAGTTACATGGCTTTCCAGCCTCACAAGATGACTCAGTGATTAAGAGTGCTCACAGCTCTTGCAGAGGACCAAAATTCAGTTCCCAGTAACCACACATAGTGGCAATTTACAACCACTTGTAATTCCAGCTCAGGGGATCCAATACCCTCTTCTGGCCTTCAGGGGTATGCATAAACATGTAGACACAGACATATACATACAAATAAAAAAGAAAATAAAAATAAAAAGGCAGCTGGACAGTGGTGGCACACACCTTTAATCCCCACACTTGGGAGGCAGAGGCAGGCGGATTTCTGAGTTTGAGGCCAGCCTGGTCTACAGAGTGAGTTCCAGGACAGCCAGGGCTACACAGAGAAACCCTGTCTCAAAAAATCAAAAATAAATAAATAACTAAAATAAAAAAATAAAAAAAAAATAAAAAGATGTAGATTGCTGGAGATCAGATACTGAACTGAGGGTCTCATGTTTGCTAAGCAAATGCTATACCACCAGCTCCATCCCTAACTCTAAAAGAATTTTTAATATACTGAAATTCATCAATCTTTTATTTCCTTTAGATTTTATATATTTCCTCTTTTCCTAAGCTATAATTATGTTTCATTTTCACACATATTTCTGAACAATTTAAAATTTTATTCTGACAAACAATGTAAGAAATATACTTAAATTAGGTGTGGTGGCACAGCCTTAATTCCAGCACTTGGGAGGCAGAGGCAAGTGGATCTCTACCTTGGTCTACATAATGAAATGAGTTCTAGGACAGTCAAGACCATGTAGAAAGACCCAATTTAAAAAAAAAAAAAAAAGAGGAAAGAAAGAAAGGAATATACTAAATATACTAATATACTTTTTTTTTTGAAACAGGTTTTACACTGTAGTTCAGGCCGGCCTGGAATTACTTACTATGTGTCCCAGACTAGCCTTAAGCTCATGGCTTTCCCTTAGATTTCCAGGTGTGTGTGTGGGTGTCTTTGTGTGTGTGTGTGTGTGTGTGTGTGTGTGTGTGTGTGTGTAAGGGAACTGAAAACTGAACCCAGGTCTGTGCATAAGCATGTGTTTTATACTCCTAGCCTATTTGATGTATGTCTGTTTATGAATTTTAGATACAGGGTTTCTCTGTGTAGCCCTAGTTGTCCAGGAACTTGCTCTGTAGACTAGCCTGGCCTTGAATTCCGAGACACACCTGTGCCCCACCCCCACCCCCACCCCATCCCCCCTTTGCTGTGATTACAGGTTTCTGTATGTTCAGTGTTACATTTCTAAACAAGTTTCTAAAATTTTATAGGTGCTCTATATTTTAACATTTAAATAAAGCTTGTTTCCCAACACACAGATACTGAAAGGATTTCCCCCCATAGGATAGTCTTACTTGGTTGATTTTTATATTTTTTCTTTAATTTTTAGAGACAGGGTTTGAACTTACTATCTAGGCAAGCTGACCTAAAAACAAAAGAAACACTGACAACCAGTGCAGTAGAAATGTTTATTTTCTTTTGTTTTTATCAGTTTTTTCTTCTCTTCCCATCTCCCTTTGTCCCCTTTTTCTTTTTGGGATAGGGCCTTGAGTGTCTCAGATTGTAATTAGGTATATGGCTGGGGGGTGAGGGTGATGCCGACCTCTTCCATCTTCCTGCCTCACCCTAACAAGCATACCACCAGGAAGCTGGGTTCATTTATTCAACCAAAACCCAACAAAACAAAACAAACAAACAGAAAAACCCCAAAAAGCTCAACTTTTTTTTCTGGAAATCTGTTTGTTGTGAGTTTACAGTCAATCAGCCTCTATCCACATAACAACTTCTTAAGCTTTTCTATTTCTAATTTATGCTGTACTTTTAAAGCATCCATTACTTTCATTTCATTTTAGATTATGTCAAAGCTTCTATGGCTTTGTGACTCCATTTTCTTTTGTTTTGGGGGTCGTTTGTTGGAACATTAATAGACTCATTTCCCCCTCTCGGCTTCTACAGTAACAGGGGCTGTTTCAAACACCTCTTGGGCCTGTTGGGCCACCGTAGGGCCCACCTGTGGAGGGACCCGGACTGGCTGCTTCTGCGGCTGCGCATGAGGATCAACGCCCCGCCCCGCTCCTGCCCCGCCCATACCGCATGCTGGTTCAGTCTGGCGTGCGCAGCCTCACACCTGAGCCGAGCCATGCGGGTGGCGGCTCCTTGTTTTCCCGCCATTTCCTGTTCCTTGTGAGAGAACCGGATGGTCTGAGATCTGAAGCGTTGGATCCCCGTTGCCAAGCTGGTAGGAAAGCTAGAAAGAGTCGTGCTGGAGGCCGTGTGAGGTTGGCGCTGTGGGGGCGACTTATTTAGATATTTATGTATTTATTTGTTTATTTATTTACTCATTCATTCATTGACAGGTTCTCACTACATACCCCTGGCTACCCTGGAACTCGCTGTGTAAACCAGGCTGGCCGTCACCTCACAGTGAATCTGCCTGCATCTGCCCTCCAAGTGCCAGGATTAACGTCCTGTGCACCTCACCCTACCATCTAGTAAATTAAAGAACATTTTACATTTATTTGAGTAGTTGGGTGCGGGGCATGAGAACAGTAACCGGGTGGTGGCTCGATTACCACGGTGAACAAGAGGAAGGCAAGGGACAGCCTGTGGGAGTCTGTTCTACCTGTGGATCCCAGGTATCAAACTCAAGTCACCAGACTTAACAGAAAGCACCATTATCTTTCTTAGCCGATGGGCCATCTCTCCAGCTCCATCGATCATAAATCTTAAACCGCAGATTTTTATTTTATTTCTTGACACAAGGTCTCTGGCTGGCCTTGAACTTAGAGAGGTCTATCTGCTTCTGTTTTCTAAGTTCTTGGACAGAAGGTGTGTGCCACTTCACTGGCTAAGTGGCAGAATTTTTTAAGATGGAGTGCAAACTAACCTTATTCACTTTGTAAGCCTCTGCATAAACTGGCATTCTAAAAATGAAGAATTGTTGAAAGAAAAGGATTGTGGTAAGGAAGAAGTAACTTATTTCTACAGTTTAAATATTAATTTATGTTATATTAAGAAATTATAAATATATTATAAATGTTGATAAATCGTATGTTAATTAATTAATAAATATTAACTAGCATATTCATATCCAACATATTTTGTTGTGTTTTTTAGAGCCCAGTGCTCTGTTTTCAAATGTCAGTTTCTTCATTTAAAAAACTCCTACAGCCTGGTCTGTAGAGCAAATTCCAGAACAGCCAGGGAGGGCTACACAGAGAAACCCTACACAGAGAAAACCTGTCTGGAAAAACAGAATAAATAAACAACTCCCACAAAGTGGGCTGACAAGATGGTCCAGTGAATAAAAGTAGTTGTCATTTATGTGGAGTTCATGATCCCCAGAATCAACATGGTGGAAGGAGACAAACAACTCTCAAAACTTTCCTATGACCTCTACACTTGTGGCACATGTTTGTTCCATCCATGAAATAAACTTTTTTTTTCAAACCCCACAAAATCATTTTTGTTTGGATATATATTTAAATTATGCAAAAATTGCTGTTGTTAGAAAAAAAACCAAAATCATACCATATGATTACCATGTGAACAGAAAGACTGTTTAATGTAGGAACATTTATTTTCTACAGAATCAGGAGACTTGGATTCTAATTCCAGAATTAGCAGTCAAGATGGAATTTCGGAGAAGTTGGGTAGTTGTGGTTATAATCATGTACATCATGTGTCTGTGTGTGTGAGGGCATCGGATGAGCCTGGTCATGACTTTAAACACCTTCCAGATCTGTGACTGGGTCTCTGTGGAGTAGAAGGCGTGTGTTAGCTGAGACTATTGTCACTCAACTGTTTCCCATATATAAGACATGTCCAAGTGTGTAATGTGTGGTCTGTCTGATCCACCACTGCCTGCTGGCTTCTTTCTCTGCCCGGGCCTGGGGCTCAGTGATAGTGTACTTGTTTAATGTGCTTGAGGCTCTAGTTTAAGCCACAGCACCTCACAAATATGATGGCATTTTTTTCTTTTTTAAAAAAAGATTGTTTTTCTAGTTATAAATTGGAATATAAGTTAAGTTACAAAACTTAGAAAACAAAAGCGAGTTACAGTAAAGGCAAACACATAAATATAGATATAGATACTTTTTTTTTTTCTGTTTTTTTCAAGACAAGGTTTCTCTGTATAGCCCTGGCTATCCTGGAACTCACTCTGTAGACCAGGCTGGCCTCGAACTCAGAAATCAGCCTGCCTCTGCCTCCCAAGTGCTGGGATTAAAGGCGTGCACCACCACCGCCTGGCATAAATATAGATACTTAACAACTGTGAAACTACAAGAGGGAAAAGAAAACCTCATTTCTGACTTCCTATGACTTTTCTACAATTTTTACACACATACACACACACACGCTCTATGGCATATAGTGAAGGTAGTTTGGTGACTTTTTTCTCATGTTATATGTATTGTTACAGACAAATGTAACGCCTACAAATTTGTTCCCAGACCCAGTAAACTGTCGAAAGTTAAGCAGTGTTATTATAATAGCTATAATTATGTTATATTCCACATTATTCTTGTTTTTTCTCTCTATCTGGTCCAGAATGGATTGGTTTCATTGCAACCAGTGTTTCCGAAAAGATGGGGCCCATTTCTTTGTCACCAGCTGTGGCCATATTTTCTGTAAAAAGTGTATGACTCTGGGTGAGTGACCTCTTTTCAGATTTATCCCAAATGTTTTTTTAACTTAGATATAATGAGTAGCCATTTCTCTGTGTGATGTAGAATAAATGTCATTTAGTAGGCACCAGTGACAATATGGATCCTGTATGTAGCTGTTCATTCTGGAAATTAAAGGAATCCATTAATAAAAGAATGGAACTAATTTAGCAATAGTGTTACTCTTCAGTGTTTTGAGTTGTGTCAGGAAAAGTCATAATGGATGAAAAATGATGTAGATACCTTGAAGTTTAATGAGCAATTTCCTCTTTCTTTATTTGGCAGTGCTAAGTATAGAACTAGGGCTTGCACATGCTAGGTAAGTGCCCTGTCAGGGGCTTGCATCCTAAGCCCCTGTACAATTACAAAATGTTACCATGTTTACTTTCTTTCTTTTTTTTTTTTTTTTGGGGGGGGGGGGCGGTTCGAGACAGGGTTTCTCTGTGTAGCCCTGGCTGTCCTGGAACTCACTCTGTAGACCAGGCTGGCCTCGAACTCAGAAATCCTCCTGCCTCTGCCTCCCAAGTGCTGGGATTAAAGGCGTGCGCCGCCACCACCACCCGGCTCCATGTTTACTTTCAAGAAACAGATTTTTAAAGATAGTGTTTGCTTTCTCTGTTGTTTTTGAGGCAAGATCTTACTATATAGCTTTAACTTGAACTCACAATCTTCCTGCTCCAGCCTCCCAAATGCTGGGATTACAGGTACCCACCATACCCAGCCTCTAGAACCAGTCTTAGATAATCTTCACCACAGTGCTTGGTAGTAATTACTGGCAGCACTGTTTTGTAAATGAGGAAATTATCTGAGATATAAATGATTGCCAGCTTCTTACAACTATCAAGTTATAGAAAGGAAACTTGAAGGCCAGGTGGAGCACGCCGACAAATGCCTTTAGTCACAACACTGGAGAGGCAAAGTCAAGCAGATCTCTGAGTTCCAGGCCAGCTAGAGCTACAAAGTGAGACCTGTCTCAAGAGTTGAGTTTTAAGGTTTTGTTTTGGAGTAAGCATTGGGAAATGAACCCAGGAACTCTAGGATGCTAAAAAATACTCTGAGCTATACCCATAATCACTATTTTTTTTATTAGTGTGAAAATTCTTAGGGCTGGGTGAGCTGACATGGTGGTTATGACTATAGCTACTAGGGAGGCCAAGTCAAGAGGGTTGGTTACTGGAGCAGAGGAGTTTGAAGGCCAGTATGGACAGCATACAGACTCTGTCTGAGAACAACTGTAGCAACAACCCTGTAAATTATCCCAATTCCAGAAAAAGGCATTTCCCCTACTCAAGACAGGATGCTCTGATCAAGGAAAACATCATAGAAGACGTCTGCTGCAGTAGGGTTTTGAACAATAAACAGGAGTTTGCCAAGTTTGGCAAAGATCATTTTAAGTTACAACGGGGGGCTGGACAGATGGCTCCATGGTTAGGAGCACTTGCTGCTCTTTCTTGCAGAGGATGTGTGTGTTTGGTTCCCAATACCCACATGGTGCCTCATAACCATCTGTAACTCTACTTCTAGGGGCTCTGATGGCCTCTTCTGGCCTCCACAGGCACTAGGCACACACCACACATAGTACAAATACTTACACGCAGGCAAATGCTCATGTATATAAAATAAAAACACATCCTTTAAAACAATTTAGAAAAGTAGCATGTGTAATAATATGACATCATTAAAATGCAGTGCAGATGCATATACAGAGTGGAGATAGTGTAGAGAAAGGTAAAAATGGTGAAAGATGAAGCTAGAGGTAGGCAGTAGCAAAATGGTAGAAATTTCTGTCCACCAAGGTAAGTATCCTGAACTCTTGTTATCCTATTGGTTCTAGAAAGCTGTAAAAGTTTGTTTTTTCTTTTAAATAGAATATTTTTCGCTTGCTGGCTGATTCCAGGATCAGTATACAGGGCAGACTGGGAAAGAATCTTTATTCCCCAAGGAAAGAACTATTATGTTAAATAGTATCTGGAGAACTCTTTCCTTCTGAGTCTCATGACCCTTTCGAGTCATCTGCTGGTGCAAGGAGACTTCACTATGTTATAGCAGCTCACTTTGGAGTGATTGTCTCTGCAAAACATAAAGCCATATAAAGCTTTTTCCTGATATGGCATTTATCTTTTCTTTTTCATGGATGAACCTAGGGCCTTATGCATGCTAAACAAGTTTCTATCACTGAGCCTCATCCATAACCCTGTGACATTTTATCATTAGCACCACTGCTAATATTGCATTTTATAAGGATAGCTTAGAAGGTGTACTTTTTGCTTCTTTCAGATTGCATTGGTTGAAGAGTAAGAGTAGGAGAGCTTTTAGATCTAGGAATATTAGCCTAGACAGCAGGGTAGGATAACTGGGGAGCCAGCCTCTTATAGTACCCAGTATGTGCCTGGTGTCAGACAGGAGAGATGGCTCAGTGGGTAAAGACACTAGCTGTTTTTCTAGAGAACCCAGGTTCAATTCTGAGCACTCATATGGTGGCTCACAACTGTTCCATGACTCCAGTTCCAGAGGATCTGACACCTTCTTCTGGTTTCCTTAGGCACCAGACATGTAAATAGTACACAGGCATACACAAAGGCAAAACATTCATAAAATCAATCTTTTTTAAAGTCACCTAAAGAGAAAATCATTGTACTTTTGTATTTGTCTGAGAACACTTGCAAATGTATTCCTGTACTTCTGTTGGCACAGTAGAAACTACCAGTAAATGCCAGTAGTCCCAATACTCAGGAGGCTGAGACAGGAGGGTTGCTGCAAGTTTCAGGCTAGTCTGGGCTACATTTATGAAACCTGGTCTCTAAAACAAAGGAAAGAAGACGGAGATAAACAGAGTACAAGCCCTCAAGCTTCAGCACATTTGTTTGGAAATGCTGATTTAGGGAACAGATTAAGGTAAAATATTTTTATAGCACAGTGATTATCTAAATTTAGTTAAGAATCTCTTCTCTTGCTAGTACTTGATAGTTACTACATACTATAGGAAAATCTTACCTCCTGCCCTTTAAGAACAAAATGTTTCTTCTTTTTCTCTCAGAAAAATGTGCTGTTTGTGGAAGTCCTTGCAAGCATCTGGCTCTTTCTGATGATGTAAGTGTTTACCTTTGTCATAACTGCCTCATCCAGTCCCTGGCCGGTAGGAAGTACATAACATGGGTAATAAGCATCTCAGAATAAAAAGAAGCCACACATTTAAAGATAGCAGTTGTAAAAGGGCACTTATTTAATTCCAGTGTTAGTAGTTTCTTTCATTTTGTTGTGGATATTCTCACTGTGTGTCTTCTTCTCCTCATAGCTAAAGCCTCAAGAGAAGAAGTTCTTCAAAAGCCCTGTAGAGACAGCATTGCAGTGCTTTAGTCACATCTCTCAGGTATGAGAACCAAAAGGAAGAAAAGGTCTTACTGCTATAAGCTCAAGGCCACCTTGGGTCATTAGTGAGTACCACTGGGTACATAGAACCCCTGGCTGTCCTGGAACTTGCTCTAGAACTCAGAAATCCACCGTCTTCTGCCTCTTCCTGTATTGCAGGTTTGTGCCACCACCACCATCAGGCAGGGAGTTTCTCTTTAAAAGGTCTTTGTAGGCCAGCCGGTGGTGGCACATGCCTTTAATCCCAGCATTTGGGAGGCAGAGGCAGGCTGATTTCTGAGTTCGAGGCCAGCCTGGTCTACAGAGTGAGTTCTGGGACAGCCAGGGCTACACAGAGAAACCCTGACTTGAAAAACAAACAAACAAAAAAGGTCTTTGTACACAGTGGAGAGAAAACGCTCTCTTTGCTTTCTTGCCTGATATAAATCTCTACCAGTTAACTTTTTACTGACCCAGAATCTATGGTATGCAGTCAAAACTGCAATCTAATTGAACCTTACTTTGTAGTTCCTACTTCTAGTAACCAGTTCTTGTGACTCAACAGTGCTCTAAGGAACCTTGTCATCCTTCTCTGCAGACAGAGGCATTTTTTTAAAAGTTCCATGTCTAGGCCTACAAAGAATGGATTTGGTAATTTAACTTGTAACCTTTTGCTTACAGACTTACATCCATGAATGTGTGTGTTATTCTTTGCTTTTCAGTAACCTTTGCAATGATATTCAACTTTATTTGGCATTAACAACCAGTTGCTTGAATGTTAGAAAAGATTTGTCTGTCCTGATGTCTCGTATGCTGGTGAATGATTGACATGATCAGGAGTAGTAGAATATAGCAAAAGGCAGAGAAAGGGTACTATCATTATTTTAGAGAGTTCCCAAGATGTAAAGACTTTGATTTTCACGTTTTTACCCTCTAGTTCTCTGCTAAGATGGTTTTTAGTATTATGGGATGCTTCTCTTCAGACTTTTTCAAGCTAGAGAGATGGCTCAGTGGGTAAAAGCACTTGCTGCCAAGCTGACAGTCTGAGTTTAATCTCTAGAACCCATATGATGGAAGGAGAGAACTGCCTCACGAAAGTTGTTCTCTTACCTCTATGTGCATGCATACATGTGTGGGCATACAAGATAAATACCTAATTTTGAAAGATTTTATCACTTCATCTTGTTGGTACTGTGTTGGTTATTAGACTCTGGGCCATGTACATGCTTGGCAAGTGCTCTACCACTGTGCTAAATCCCTACTATTGTCCTTTTTATTTGCTTGTTGTCCTCAAGGGGAGCCTTCCCCCCCCAACCTCTTTGAACTCACAGCTGTATGCTCTGTATGTGTGCCTGTGCGTGTGTTCAGAAAAGGGCCATTGCATACCACAGCAAAAATATAGGACAACTTGCAGGAGTCAGTTCTCTTTTTCCAGCACATGGGTACTATGGATTAAATTCCTGTCATCTGGTTTGATGGCTCATGCCTTTTCCCATTGAGCCATCTCTCCAGCCCAAAGGAAGGTCTCTTGTATGCTATAACTCACTCTGTAGCTAAGGACAACCCTAGATTTCTGATCCTTTTTCCTCTACTTGCATGCAGAGAATACGGGAGTGTCCTGCCACTCTAAGTTTATATGTGCTGGGAATAGAACCCCTGGTCTTATACACACTGGGCTAGCACTTAACCACCTGAGCTCCAGCTCCAGCTTGTTAGTTTTTTGTTTTTGTTTTGAAAAAGAATCTCACTTTGTGGGCTAGGCTAACCTTAAATGCACAATCTTCTTGCCTTTGTCTCCTGCATGTTGTACAAGGCATTCAGCACAAGGCATGTACTGAAAACCATACTTGCCTTTGATATTCTTTTCCTTACTCTTTTATATGGTGTGTTGCTGGGAGTTGAACCCAGAGTCCCACACATAGCAGGCAAGTTCTCTACTAGTGTCAGTTCTTCTTAAGAAAACGTTTTTCTTTTTGAGATAGGCCTCATTATATTCCAGGATGGCTTTGAACTTCCTAGGTAGCCAAGGATGACCTTGAACTTGTGATTGTTCCTCCTCCATTTCCCAAGAATTGGGATCACAGGCAAGTCCCACCACAACCAGCTTAAGTATGCCTTTTCTAAACATGAAAATTATCATTAGCGTTTTCACAGCCGCCAATCTTAGCTCTGGAAATACAGTAAGCAGAATTAAAGCTTTGGCTGTAACTGTCTTAGTCACTTGGATGAGCCATTATGTTGAGATATATTCAATGTTGTGAGTAGATAGAATCCAGCTGAGACCCAAGGAGAAATGTAAAAGAGGTCACTTGAACAAGAGAAAGAGCAGAGCTTTGGTTAATATTTAACCCCATGGTTAGTTAATGATCAGTAAAGAAATCATGTATAGTCTGAATCTTAACCTGCCTAATCACGGAACCAATTATACATGGTCAAATAATCAGGGTAAAACAAATCATCCCTTTAGTGATGGGTCAGTTTGGTTAAGTCAGCGATCTGAGAATATATTTTCCTAATCTGTGAAATTGAATAACTCATGTGGTACCTACCCCTAAACTGTGTCATTCAGGCTTCTGCTTAAGTTTCTTTCTTCAGCAGGATCTTCCCTAGCATCTCAGAAGTTGCTCCAGCGATTACTTGTGTCTTGTTATCACAGCTTCTTTCTGTTGTCTTGTGTACTTGTTTGCCTCTGAATCCTGCACTGTAATATAGCTCTGTGAGGACAGATATTTGGTCAGTTTAATCTGTTCTCTCTGAATAGTTTCTAATACTGAATAAGCATCTAAAACATTGCCCTTAAATGAATGAATGGACTGTTGCTCTAAATGTCCATTTTCGTTCTCTATAATGACTCAACAAGGGCATTTTTTCTGCTCTGTTCTAGGTCTTGATAAAAGCTTCCTGTTTTGAATTCTTGACTCCACTCTAAACTTTACAAGTGAATTGAAGAGCTTATAAGAACCTGTTAGTTTTCTTATCTTCCTATACCATAGACCCCATCTTTTCTCACAAGTAGGCACCTTTCAGATACATGCAGTACTGCACCTTCTCAGTAAAGCCTTCCTGGATTTCAGTAGCAAAAGTTGTCTTGCTTCTTGTACCCTACATTGCTTTTAACTCTGCAAAACACTTAACTCTAAAAATGATTCATTTGTTCACATATCTGATTTATCTGTTTTTCTCACTTTTTAAAGGCAGATGCATCTTTGTAGCACTTAATGTCTAACTAGATGTTTGATCTAAATTATGTTCATAAGAAATTCTTTGTAGAGCCAGGTGTGGTGGCAAAAACCATTTAATCCCAGCACTGGGAAGCAGCCATAGGGGAACTTCTGTGAGTTTGAGGTCAGCCTGGTCTGTATAGCAAATTCCAAGACAGCCAGGACTACATAGAGAGATCGTGTCTCAAAAAACAAACAAAACAAAACAAAAATAGAAATGCTTGTAAATGACTGAAATGTAAGGACAGTTAAGAGGAAGGTTATTTAAGGTAAGGTCAGAGAAGTAGGTACTTGTAGATCCTGGCAAGAAATTTAATTTTAACTTGCACTACTGGAATGTTTTTTTTTAACAAGGAAATGATGTTATATAATAGACAGTTTTAAAAGAGAATGTGGCTGTTGAGTGACTAGGCCATAACTAGGTTAAGAGTACAGGCAAGGAGACCAGTCAGGAGGGGAAAACCTAAGCAGACTGCTTGCACAGAATCAGTGGTGGCAGCAGAAAGGGAAAAAGGCATGAAGGTTATAGCTCAGTGACAGAGGCATTTCTCAGGAGGTAGAAAGGCCCGGGTTGATTCGACAGACAGACAGACAGACAGACAGACAGACACACACACACACACACACACACACACACACACACACGGGAGAAAAAGTCATTACTTGTGTTTTGTATTCTGAAAGCTCAAGGGCAATTTTATTAATGTTAAGAAAAAAACATAGTACAAGTTAGGTGAAAATACCAGCTGCTGTCAGAAGTGAAGAAAAAGTAATGCCTTTTGAGTTAGACATTAGAAATAGACAGCCTATTTTTAAAGGGGGAGGGGCTAGAGAGATGGGTCAGTGATTAAGAACACTTGTTCTTGCAAGATCTATGTTCAGTTCCCAAAACTCACATGGTGGTTCACTGCCATCCATAACTCTAGTTCCAGGGATCAGACCCACTTTTCTGACCTCCATAGGCATAAACATAGTACACATACATTCAGGGAAAATACTTATACACAAACAATAAATAAATAAGCAAACAAACAAATGAGAAGGACTGCAGAGATGACTTGTGGTTAAGAGCTGCTCTTCTAGAGGTCTTGAGTTCAATTCCCAGCACTCTCTAGTGGCTCACAACCATCTATAATGGGATGCAATGCCCCCTTCTGGCAATCAGGTGCACATACAAATAGAGCATTCATACATAAAATACATATATAAATAAATCTTTAAAAATATTAAATAAATAAATAGAAAAGCATTTCCAAAAATGGAAAGTAGGGACTAGCCTAAGGGAGCTAAGTAAAGAGCTCAAACGATTGTTTTGTGGGTTTATTTGTTTGTTTAGGGTGTGTGTGTATATATGTGTGTGTTATTTTGTTTTGAGACAAGGTCTCAAACATAGCCAAAGCTGTCCTAGAACTCAATATGTAAGCCAGGCTGGCCTCCAAGTCACAGAGCTCCACCTACCATTGCCTCTAAAGGTCTGCAACACCATGCTTGGCATGACTTACTTTCTAAAGAGTAAAGAAGTAATGTTGCTGGTACAAAGCAAGAAGAGGTTTTACCTTGTTTTGATTGTTCCCTCAAAAATCTACAACCATTTTTTTCCTCGTTGATTTTTCTCCCGCATCTGCCAGGAAGATATGGATACATTAGGTTTTAGATGTTTCTCAGAAATCCGGAGAGAAAAGTCAGGAGGGCTGAGCTCATTCTGGAGCTCAGGGCATAGGAAAAGACTGAGTTATGAGTTCATAGTTTGCCAGAAAATCCTTTTTAAAGCTTAGAAGGGAGAGCAATGTGGGGTAACTCAGTGGTAGGGTGTATATCTTCCTGAATGTTAGACTACCAGAGCCATGTATCCATCCATGGACAGTAGCCTACCTTTATCCCCAACACACATCCACAGAGAAAATACGTCTTGGGAATAAATAAGATCATCTAAGTAGAGTCCCTTCAATGTCAGGCAATTAGGTGGAAAAAGAGAAATTAGGAAAATTGCAGTCAGAAGTAAAAACAAAAATATGAGGTCATATCCCAGAAGTCAAGTGAAGGAAGAAAAGTGTTTCCAAAGGTAGATATAGTCAGCTGAGTCAAATACTGTTGAGAGATGAAGTCAAAATCATATGAGTAAAATTCAGAGTTGGCTGGCCTTAGTGTAATTGTCATCTCCAACAGAATCTTAACACTATATTGGATCTTACTGCTGGATAATTATCTCTGGTCTATTTTACCTCCTGAACTCTTTTTTTTTTTTTTCCTGAGACAGGGTTTCTCTGTGTAGCCCTGGCTGTCCTGGAACGCACTCTGTAGACCAGACTGGCCTCGAACTCAGAAATCCGCCTGCATCTGCCTCCCAAATGCTGGGACTTAAAGGTGTGTGCCACCACTGCTCGTCCCTCCTGAACTCTTAACAGCCCTCTGTGATCTGGTTTCTAGCTGTTGCATTAAAAACTGCCCCTGCTGAAGGCATCAACATCCTCATCAAAATCAATAGATAATTTTTGTCTCTATTATAAATGATCTCTTTGCCTCATCTGAAGCCTTATTTCTCTGCTTAGAAATATTCTTTGGCTATCTTGACCAACTTGTACTGTTTCCTTTTGGGCTTCATCTTTATCTGTACATCTCTTAAACAGCTATATTTCTCTGAGTGCTTTCTTTCCTCTTTATACCCCTTTTTTAAATTGGGTTACTTGGTTTGTTGGTGTCTTATTTCTTGACTTCTTTATATATTTTGGGTATTAGTCCTCCGTCGGCTGTAGGGTTGGTGAACATCTTTTCCCATTCTGTAGGCTGCTGTTTTGTCCTTTTGCCTTACAGAGACTTTTCAGTTTCATGAGGTCTCATTTATTGTCAGTCTTAGTGTCTACACTATCAGTGGTCTGTTCAGGAAGTTGTCTCCTGTGCCAATGCATTCAAGGCTCTTTCCCACTTTCTCTTCTATCAGGTTCAGTATGTCTGGTTCTATGTTGAAGTTCTTGATCCACTTGAACTTGAGTTTTATACAGGGTGATAGATAGGGATCTGCTTGTATTCTTCTACATGATGACATCCAGTTAGACCAGGCTGTTTGCTGAAGATGCTTTCTTTTTTCCATTGTATATTTCTGGTTTCTTTATCAAAAAATTAGGCATCCATAGGTGTGTAGATTTATGTCTGGGACTTTGATTTAGTTCCATTGATCAATTTGTCTCTTTTTATGCTGGTGCCATGCAGGTTTTTTTTTTATTTATTACTTTAGCTTCATAGAATAGTTTGAGATCAGGGATTGTGATACCTCTGAATGTTCTTTTATCGTACAAGATTGTTTAAGCTATCCTGGGTTTTGCTTTTTCCATATGAAGTTGAGGATTGTTCTTACAACAGACCCATCTTTCTAGCACCTTCTAAATCTTCAGCAACTCAGAAGCACCCCAAACCTTCTTGTTCAGTTAGTTGATGAATATTTCACTGGGTATGACTGACTAAATAATTGTCCATTAGTGATTGAACTTATTCTCTTAACCTTTCTCTCTTCCATAGATATGTAGAGAAAGGAGGCAGATTAGGGCTGAAAGTTCTAACCCTTTAATCAGTACTGGTTTCTCAAGCAACCAACTCCTATCTCATCAAGAATCACTTCATTAACACACGTTCAGGCATAGTTGATAGGGGCTGTGAATAGCTGGATTCTACTCTCACTGAGGACAGTGCCACAAATTTTAGGAACTGTGTTCATGTCACACTGCATTCTTCAGAAAATCAACTTAGTGTCAATGTAAAACATAGCTCTCATCTCAAAGGCAGTATAAAAACACAGTTTACTCTGAGATAAATATGAGTGGCCACAGTCTGGCAGCATGGGTTCAAATTGCCCTGAGGGGTAAGTTTCATGTGAAGATGTTTGCATAGTTTTATAAGTTATGGGACAAAGTCATAAAGCCAGGCACTTATCAATACATTGGTTGAAAACACAGGTGAGTTACAGCAAAGCAAGAAAAATTCTGCTTGTTGGTCTCACATGCTTTCTCACAACCTTTCTTAGCTTTTGAAATTGATAGTAGATAAAGGTCTGCCAAGGATACATTTTAAAAGGTTTTAGTAGTCACAAGGATAGTATCAGGTCAGACATAGAAGTGGGCAATGAATGGCTTTCAAAGGAGCTAAAAACAGCACAAGATATTGTGGTTCTGGTCTGCAACATTTTTAAAAATTTCTTTTGAATAACTTTTGTTGTGTTTTTGAGACAAGATTTCTTTATGAAATCCTGGCTTTTCTGGAACACTAGTAGTCCAGGCTAGCTTCAAAGCAACAGAGTTCCACCTTATGGTAAAAGAAAGGGAGGAAAGGGAGGTTAGGGTCCCCATATTCTTTTAAGGACTTACCTTTAGTAAACCTTTTTCTGGTAGGCTTCACTTCCTAGAATTTTGCTACCTCCCAATAATGCTACAGACTGATGATGAAATCTTCAACACATGAACCTTTGAAGCATATTTAGGATCCAAACCATGTCAGGACCTCTATGCTAAAACCAGTGACAGAGACAAAATACATACTTCACCACACTGTACAACAGTCAGTCAGTAGTTTGGAAGGGCTACAGTGATAGCTGTTATTAAGAGAGCATGCATTACTCTTCCAGAACACCTGTGTTTGGTTCCCAGCACCCACGTAATTCTAGCTCTTCTTCTGGCCTCCATGGGTACCCCAACACAAACCTATATCATACACAGAAACACAAATAAGACGGGTGTTTTTGATTTTAAGTTTTGAAACTTTTTTATATCACTGTGAATATTCAAAGGAGATAGACAAATAGTCTCTACCTCTCAGCTACATCCCTAGCCCTTTTAATTTTTATTTTGAGGCAATATTTCATTAAGTATTTAGGCAATCTTCAAACTTGTGATTCTCTTGCCTCATCCTTCTGAGATTATGAGTATGCATCATCATGCCTAACTTTAAATTTTTGTTATAGATAACTTCAGATATATTAAACCAGAGAAAATATGATATGTACAGTGTAATGAATTTCCATTACTAATCATCTTATTTCACCAATTGTAAGCTGATGGCCATATTTTCCCCTTATTTTCTATAGTCTCAACCAGATTATCCAAAATCAGGCATTTTATCATGTTAAATGTAAATATTTCATGTGTGTTACTTAAGGTGAGAGTTCTTTTCTTAAATATTTCCCAATATTCTCAAATAATTAAACAGTATTCATATTTCCTCCGTTAGCTCATGATTGGGAGGGGGGCTTTGGGGTTTTTTTGTTGCTTTGTTTTATTTTGTTGTATTTTTTAGACAGGGTTTCCTTGGCTGTCTTGGAATTTGCTGTGTAGACCAGGCTGGCCTTGAACTCACAGGGATCTGTCTACCTCTGCCTCTACTTCCTGAGTGATGAGATTAAAGGTGTATACCACCATGTCTGCTTTCCTGATTGTTCTTAGAGTTGTTTGAATTAGGTTTCAATAAAGTATGCCTATTTCAGTTGGCTATTATTTCTCAAGTCTCTTTTAAAATATAAGTTTCACCTCATTTTTTTATTAATAAAGAATAAAATGGTCTTTTGTCTTACTGTTCATAACATGAATTTTGTTTACTGTATTAATGGGGTTATTCATTGTGCTCCTTAGGCCTGTTTCCTATAAATGGGCAGGTAAAGCTTGCTCACCATCATTGAATCTGGGGGAGGTGCAGCAAAGCAATTTCAGTGGTATTGATTTCACAAGAAGTACATGTTGCTCTTATGTGATTTGTATGGTTTTGCCATGATGAAATTTGCACATATTTGTTAATCCCTTACATGTTTCAAAGTGTTGATATGCTAATTCCATCATTTCCTTTGCAGTTTATTTTTAGTTGAAATACTTCTAAAGTCAAATTCTGTTTCATTAGCCTAGTAACTCTGAAATATAGTTCAGAAATATAAGACCTGGAACTGTAAAGATGGCCCAGTGGGCAAAGGCAGTTACCACCAAGCATGAGGACCTGAATTCACTCATTGGGACCCACATAGTGGGAGGAGAGAACCAACCTCCATACACAGTCCATGGCACACACAAATAGATAAATGTAGTTGTAATACTTTTGGGGGTCAGGGAGGCTGGAAAGATGACTAGGTGGTTACGAGCACTTGCAGCTCTTCTAGAAGACCTGGGTTCAATTCTGTAACCATAAAATAACTCTAAAACGTATCAACTCTATTACAAGTACTCAAAATATTAAAAACTTCTTGAGACAATAAATATTTAACTAGATTAAAAATTCATCCTTAGAAATTAGAATTAGGGAATTGGGGATGGCTCAATCAGTAAAGTACCTGCTGCTGAATAGGCATATGGGCCTGAGCCTGCATCCCTAGCACCCATATAAAAATTCAGGTCTATCAGCACAGGGCAAAGTAGGGTGAGGAACAGAGACAGATGGATACCTAGAAGCCATAGGCCAGCTATGTTAGTGGAAATGGTAAAGTTTGGTGAAGGAAGTTGAAGAAGACACCCACCATCAACCTCTGGCCTCCACAAGCCACTCCTACATATATGTTCATGCACATGCACACAAGAAAACTTTAAAAATAAAGGTACTTAAAAAAAAAAGAAAGCCACTTTTGTCAGGCATATACCTTCTAGCATAGGAGGATCACAGCAGATTTGAGGTCAGTTTGATCTACATAGCAAGTTCCAAGCCAGAAAGGACTTGAAACCTTGTTTCAAAAGAAAAAAATTAATAATAATAACAACAATAATGCTACAAGTAATGTTCATTTCTAAAACATTAGTTTATAAACAAAATCTTTGTTTTAATAACCCACATTGGGAGCCAGTAAGATTGCTCAGGGGGTAAGGCACTTCTTTCCAAGTGGAATGACCTGGCCTGGAAAGATCACTCAGCTGTTAAAGGCTAGGCTCACAACCAAGCCTAATGATTTGAATTCAGTCTCCAGAATCCACATGGTGGAAGAAGAAAACAGAACCCTTCAAACTATTTTCTGATGGCCACATGTGCCTCCTCCTAAAATAGTGTAAAAAATCAATAAACAACACCGAAGCAAAAAACAAACAACAAAAACACATAGTGAATCTGTTGAACTTTGCTTCCATAACTGCCTCTGCTGTGATTTGGAAACTGTTGTCTCTCAGAGGTTCATATGTTAAACACTTGGGCACCTGTCTATGGTACTATTAGAGTATGTGGAACCTACAGGAGGTAAAGTTTGGGATGGTAATGTAGCTTAGTTGATAGTGTTTGCCTAGCATGCATGAAGCCCTGGATTCACTCCCTAGCACCCCCATAAAACAGCACAGCGATACATGCCTATATTCCAGGTCTCAGGAAGCAAAGCTAGGAGGATCAGAAGTTCAAGGGCATCATCAGCTACATAAAGTTCAAGACCTTGGTTTTGTGTGTGTTTGCTCTAAGTGAGGCTAGTAGAAAAAAGTTAGATAATTGACGTGTCCTTGAAGGGAACATGGAGATCCTGGCCCCTTCCTATCTGTCTTCCTGCCAGCCATTTGAAGTTGAGGCCCTACTGTGTGCTTGCTACAGATCCAAAACCAAGGTTACTTGGTGTGGTACTTTGAATGAGAACCCCCCCCACACCTAGATTTTTGAACACTTGGTTCCCAGCTGATGGTGGTGTTTGGGAAGGTCTAGAAGATGTAACCTTGCTGGAGGAAGCCCATCGCTAGGGCTTTAAGGGGTGGGCTTTAAGAAAGAAGTCAGAGCCTTTTGCTCCCAGTTGACTCAACATTATGCTGTGCTTCTGTGTGTAAGCCCTTGGCTTCCTGCTCTACCATCGTGGACTTCAACCCTCTGTAACTGTACCATAGATGAAGTTCTGTTTGTTCCTGTGGCCATAGCATTTTATCACAGCAACAGAAAAGTACCTAATACAGTTGGTAAGCACAGACTGTAACCTTGGGAACAATAAGCCCAAAAACCTTTCCTTCTCGTAGATAATTGCGGGTATCTTGTCACTGTGGCCATAAGCTGGCCAGGTGTCTTTCCTTTACTCTTTCCAGCCTTTTGATAGACCTAACTCAGAAATGAAGTTTTACAATGCTTTCCTCAATAAATAAAAGTTATGTTCTAGTTGGGCATTGCGATGCCTTTATACTTTTAATACCAGCTCTGGGGCTGGAGAGGTGGCTCAGAGGTTAAGAGCACTTGACTGCTCTTCCAGAGGTCCTGAGTTCAATTCCCAGCAACCACATGGTGGCTCACAACCATCTATAATGAGATCTGGTGCACTCTTCTGGTGTGTCTGAGGAGAACTACAATGTACTCACATATATAAAATAGATTTATTTAAAAAAAAAATACTAGCTCTGGAAGGGCAGATACAGGTAGATCTCTGTGGGTTGAAGGCTAGCCAAGTCTATGGCAAGTTCCAGGATAGACAGGGGTATGTAGTAAGTCCTAGACTCAAAACAGAAAGAAGTATGTTCTGTTTGTTAAATAAAACTTATAGACAAAATTTATAGGAGACTATTGGATTAGACTGAGCCACTGCAGCAGGCCCAACAGACCAAACCAAATAGACCCATTTGTGCCAAAGTTCCATGCCACCAAGTCCAAACTAAGTTGTTTATATGATTGCCTAAGAAGGGTGGAGAGGGAGAATAGCCAACTTTAAACATGCCAGTTTTATTCATAATGATAAGCAGATCCTTTCTGGTTTTTTATAAGAAATTTACTTTGAAATTACTAATATGAAGATGGCATGGTAGAATATGCTTATGACTTCAGGACTTGGAAAGGTGAAGAAATAGATCATGTGTTTGAGGTCAGCTGGGCTACATAGAATAATTTTGAAATTATTTTAAAAATTAATTTTTAAAAATTATTAACCTTTTTTTTTTTTGCTGTTGTTTTCTTCTGCCCTTTTCTGCCTCTAGTGCCAACTCTGCTCCAGATCCACCTGTTTTATAGAGATAATGCCTAATTTAAGAATCATAAACAATACAGCCCTTCTTCAGCAACAAGGAATACCATGATCCCCAATGGATTACTAACTATCTGGAACTATCCAGATAGTTCTATAATTTATATGTGCTATGGTTCCCATCTGTACACATAAACCTATAGTAAAGTTGAATTTGTAAATTAGGCACAATAAGAGATTCACAATGCAAAAACTGAAGAACTTCTTTTTCCTTCTGCACAGTTTTACGATGTGCAGGCTTGTTTTATGTCAGCTTGACACAAACCAGAGTCATTTTGGGAAGAAGGAACTTCTTAGGGTTAGAGAAACTGTCCTCACCAGTTGACCTGTGGTACATTTTCTTGATTGATGATGGATTTGGGAGAGCACAGTTGACTGAGTGGTGCCACCTCTAGGGTGGTGCTCTGGGTTAAAGTTAAAAGAATGCAGCCATTCGAAACAAGCCATTAAGGAGCACTTCTCCTTGGCCTCTGCGTCAGCTCCTGCCTTAACTGCCTTTGATGATGAACTGTGATATGGAAATGTAAAGTAAGTTACTTACCTCTCCAGGTTGCTTTTGGCCATGGTGTTTCATCACAGCAGTAGAAACGCTAAGATACATGGGTATACTTGTTCTTAGCAAAATCTTAACAACTTTCACACATTTTTCCCTTCTCCCTTTAGTTGAGAACTTATACCTTTTTACTTAAAAGGAAGCACTTCATGGCTTCTCATTGGTGTTTCCAAATTGTCAGCATCACTTTAAGTACAGTAAGGGTTACTCAAACACGAGCACTACAAGGATTGATTTGAAAATACTTTAAACCACATTGCACCCTGGGTAACTGAAATCCTAGAAGATTGTAGTGTAGCTGGTGTTTGCTATGGTGTGGGTTCTTCTGTTGCTCACCCTTTATTCCCGGTTCACCACTTTTACTAGATAGGAGAGAAAGTATAGAGGAGGGAGGGAGGGAAGGAGGGAGGGAGAAAGAAAGAGGAGAGAGAGAGAGAGAGAGAGAGAGAGAGAGACCCTGAATCTGATTTCTTTAATTTCTTCTTTGAGCATGACTACTAACAAACTGCAACCAACCTCCCTCAATGACCAACAACCACCTACCTCACCTCTCAGAGCCACAGCCTTCCCATACCTGTTGTTTTTAAAACAAAATACCAAACATTGCATTTTACCAAATGGAGACTCAGGAGTTAGGTGCTGTGGTGAAAGCCTACTAGCCCAGAGAGCAGAGAAAGCACCCAGCTGACCTTCCTCTTCATCTGATGTCCCAGAAGAAAAAACAGTTCTCCTCCATACTCTTAAAAACCCAACTGAATGCCCCTCCTTTCTGTTTCCTTTGCATCTCTCCATCTTTCTGATTTCCTCTCACTCTGTTTGTTTGTTTGTTTGTTTGTTTGTTTTAACTTCCTGTCAACCGATTGCTTGCTCCATCTCTGGACCATGGTTGATTTTATTCAATCTGTTTTACAATAAACAGAAAGCTCCTGTATTAAAGGTATGTTCTAGGACTGAGCTACACCATTACTAGAAACAGCTTTTTCCAGTACACAGTCTAACAGCGCGATCAAATATCTACTAACACTCTTGAATTAAAGGTGTGTGCTAAGCCTGAGCAATTAGAGACAAGGTTTTCCAGTATACAACCTCAGGATTTACATTTATCAAATTTCCTACAACATATATCCTCTGAAAAGTTCCCAGAATTTAAAACATCACACAGTTGCAAAAACTATCTTTAGCTGGCAAAACCTCATCTCTGTTAGAGCATAAACAAATCATAGCTGCTTCATACGGTCCGAAGCATCCCCTATCCCTGCACCTAGGATGAAAACAAAAGTATATTCTTATAATGCTTCTGTTTTTAAAGAAACCAAAATTTTAAAATTGTCACTATAGTGAAGCCTCCAGTAAATTTTATAAAAAGTCTATTATTATCTGTAAGCTAAATTTTATACATTTTTTTTCTTAGAATCTCACTATGTAACTCTGATTGGTCTGGAATTAGCTATGAAGACCAGGCTAGCTTTAAACTCACAAAAATGTACATGCCCCCTGAGTGCTGGGATTAAAGACATGTACCACCAGCCTGACAATTTTATAATTTCTAAAATGAGCAAAAGTCTATAACATGAAGCTATGATACTATTGTCTGATCCTAGATGGTAGAGGTGAAGGAATATTGTCTGGGTCTGCAAGTAGTTTCACATAGCATTATAATTAAAGGAATAATATTAACACTCAAATTATCTAGATTATGTTGTCAGTAGTATAACAACTTTTATTATCTGCTCTGGATTACTGTATTAACAAAGCAAGCATTTTAAAAAATAATCTACTTGACAGGATGGAGTCTTTTCCAGGCAGCTCATTTGGTCTGAGGCTCTTCCAGGCAGTTTGGCTCATCTGCCTCTTCCAAGTAGCTTATCCTATCTGAGAGTTTCTCTCAGCAGTTCTCACTAATACATATTTTGGGGGATGATGGAGCCTAGTGAATCTGGTCAGTTTCAAGGACTTCCTAAAGCTGAGTAATTTGCTGAATTTTAAAGAGCTTCCGGGCAGGATAAGGTGTTTCATCTCCCTTTAGACCATCCTGTGTCTTAAAGAGCTTCTTTCAAAGATGGGAGGTTTTATCAAAGAAGAAATTGCTACATAGCCAATGGCTGCATCTGAGATTTAGGTTTCAGTTGGAGGTGGGGATAAGAAGGCAAAGAAGGCTTGTTTAGGATTAGTCAAAGGGTTCTTCCATACTCTAATCTGGCTCCTTTAGTAGGTATGGTCTAGTCTCAGTGTACCTGTGACCCTTGGCAGTCTCAAAGTGAGCTGTATCTAGACTAAGGATTTAGTTTGACCAGTCCCCCTTTTTTGTCAATTTTTAAAGTTTTGTACATTTTATTTTTTAAAATTTTATGTGAATGCATGTTGTGGTGGTTTGAATGAGAATAACCTCCATAAACTCATATTTGTATGGTTAGTCTCCAGTTGGTGAGTTGCTTAGAAGGTTAAAGAAGTGTGGCCTTGCTGGAGTATGTGTTCTTGTTGGAGGAGGTGCATCACTGCTGGCTTTTGAAACCTTAAAACCAGGCTCAGTGTGTTAATGTTTTTGTAGACCCCTCCCCCCATAGATCCAGATATAAAGCTCTCAGCTACTTCTTCAGCATGCCTGTGTGATGCTATGCTCCCTCCATGATGATCATCTACTAACACTCTGAAACTATAAATAAGCCCCAATTAACACTTTCGTTTATTAGAGTTACCTTGGTCATAGTGTCTTTTCACAGCAATAGAACAATAACTAGGGAGGGGGTAATGTATGAGTGTGTGTGTGTGTGTGTGTGTGTGTGTGTGTGTGTGTGTGTGTGTGTATGCTTATGTGCACATGCCACGCCACATGTGTAGAAGTCAGATGACTACTTGCAGGAGTCTGTTTTTTCTGTCTAAGATGTGGGTCCCTCGTTTGAACTCAAGTCATCAAGGTTGACAGCACCCACTGAAGCCATCTCACCAGTCAGGCCTACCTGCCTTTTTTATCATTGGCTCTTGCTTTGCTGTCCACTAATGTAGCTCAGACTGGCCTCAAACTTAAATCCTCCTACCTCAGCCTCATAAGACTTAAGATTGTAGACATGAACTATCAAAGACAGCTAAGATTTTAAATGCCTTATAGTAACTCATTTCATTCCATGTTGATCCCACAGCTAAAACTAGAATGTTGGGAATACTGTGTCTTATACATAGTTATCTATTTATAGTAACTATTACTTCTAATCACCTCCTCCCACTATTTCAGGTAATTCCTAAGATTCTAAATAATTTTTGTTTCTGCTTCTGCTCTGTTCAAATTTTCTAAAATTTTACTTTTATAAACAAATCAGATGAGGAAAAAAACTCATGAGAAGAGTACACATACCCAGGAAGGGGCCCTCAATAAAGGATTTATAGTCACATCAATGAGAAAGCAGATGAGACATAAATTCTGCTGTGTATTCAAAATAGAGCCTGACACAGCAAAACACTTTGTAAATATTAACTCTGATTCAACAATCCTGTGATAGGTACATTAGTGTGGCAAAAGGTAAAATAACACAAAAGATAAAGTTATATGCCTGTATCCAGAAATAAATCAGAAAAAATTTTTAAAAATCAGAAATATTCTTTTATGCCCTTCCTCCTTGAGACATACCAGCTTCAAATTCACATTGTGGCCAGCCAAGGCTAGCCTCAAACTCCTCATCTTTGTGTCTCAACCTCCTGGGTACTGGGATGATGAATGTGTGTCATCACACCTGGTCACATCTTCACTTTTTAGTGAAACAGCACGAACAACCTTCAAATAGCACAGTCTAAGTATTACAGAAAATACATTGTAATAGCCAAAAATGTGGAAACTAAATTAAATCAGTAGCTAAGTTAGAACCAATTAGGAGCTTGAAAATTCTCTTGTTTGGTTTTGGTTTTTTGCTCAGGATAAATGGGTGTATATGTATGCATGTATGTATGTATGTATGTACATATACATGTAGAATGAATGAGTATATATGAATGTATACATATATAAAATTCTATAGTGCCAGAATAGTCTCACTAAGTTAAGAAAAGCCAATGTCCTAAAATGGAAAGCTTTGGCTCTCCCTAGTGTTGAACTCTATAGTTTTGGGGAGTTACAAGTTATACTAAAGGGTCTAGGAGAAGAACAGTTCCAAACTATGATTTAGTGGACTTCCCTTTATAATCAAAAGTAACATGAAGGAGTTCATAGAAGTGTATGCCAAAGACTTTTTTTTTTTTTCCTAGTAGGTGTGGTGCTTCCAGAAGAAACAAACAGATCTTCTTATCGCCTTTTATAAGGACAGAATTACAAAGTTAGAAGCAGCTGTGAAGGAGGCCCAGGAAACGGCAGCCAGCCAGAACAAGTAAGCACCAAGTTAAATTTCCAGCTAGCACCTTTCCTTCTTTTAGTAAAGCTGTAGACCTTTCCAGATGTAAGCAAAGCTGTAGCTCTTTCCAGATGTGTAAGCACTGAAAGTTGCCCTATGTGTGTTCATATTTGTCTTGGGAAAGTCAAGTATGACATTTTTGGTTGTTCCCCTTGGTCTCTTATTTTTTTCATTCTTCACTCCATGGACCCTCCTCACTTTATAGCATTTCTCCTCTACTTCATTATATCCAAAATCATTTCTTCAGTGAAATCACATATAGATGACTCATACTGATAACACTGAGATATAACATTAAAAATGTTTCTGTGGAAGGAGTGCATTTTGGAAATCTTAAGCTAAAAGAATCTTTGAGACTGGGAGGTGGCTCAGCGGTTAAGAGCACTGACTGCTTTTCCAGAGGACACACGTTCAGTTCCCAGCACCCACTTGGTGGCTCACAACTGCCTGTGACTCCAGGTCCAGGGGATCTGGCTCCCTTACATAGACGTACATGCAGGAAAAACACCAATGTACATAAAATAAAATGCTAATGAAAAAACTAGAATCCTTGTTGGAAACTTAAATTGTTTATTTAATGTTTATTTATGGATGTGTGTTATCCTTTGATCTCTACGTGCATGCCAGGACAGGGGACAACTTGGGAAGTTGGTTTTCTCCTTTCACTATGTGGGTTCAGGAAATTGAACTCAAGTCATCAGATCTGATACAATGCCTTTCTCCACTGAGCTTTCTCAAGGGCCCAGTTGTTGGAAACTTTTGAACATCAATAGTCCAAGATTATGTATGAAGAAGAAATGGAATTCTATGCAAAAACCCGTTGAAGTCATACCAAATAACTGCTTATTTTGTTCATTTGTTTTTTACCATCAAAACCCTGCCATTTTCTCCCTGAATCACCAGATCCTTGATGAAAGTACCTTGTATATTTGCAGACCCTTCTCAGTAAGCATTAACTAAGATGTTGATAATAGTAATAATTTTTATCGTAGTGACCTGGACCTGATTGTTTCCATCTTTTGCCTAGAGAGTTATCAATCTTAAGAAAGGAGAATGGAGAACTGAAGAAAATTCTAGCCATCCTAAAGGTGAATGAAATAGATACTAGTTTTTACATGTTTTGGTTTGGGTTTCTAGAAATCAAATTCAGGGTCTTTCGCATGCTAGATAAATGCTCAGGTACTGAGTTACATCCCCAGGGTTCTTACTGTGTAGTCCAGGCTGGCTCCACACTTGGAATCCTTCTGTCCCAATCTCCTGTGATCCAGGACTACCACCCATGCCCAGTTGAAGAAGACTCTTTTTATTATTATTTTACTTCCTACTTTGTCCATCTTTCTTTTTTTTTTTTTTTTAATATATACAGGCTTTTTCTTTATTTATTTTAAAGGTTTATTTATTTATTTATTTATTTATTATATGTAAGTACACTGTAGCTGTCTTCAGGCACCTCAGAAGAGGGCATCAGATTTCATTACAGATGGTTGTGAGCCACCATGTGGTTGCTGGGATTTGAACTCAGGACCTCCAGAAGAGCAGTCAGTGCTCTTAACCACTGGGCCACCTCACCAGCCCCGCTTGTCCATCTTTCTAGATGGCTATACAGAACAGTGCTTCCCAGAAAACTCATATTTATTTCATAAGCACACTGTAATAAATAAATAAATAAGATTACAGAAGACTTTGGAGGGCCGAAAGCATCAATAGTTAGCACATTTTTGACCATTCTGAAAGTCAGTGAGTTGTGCAGGTATCAGTCAGAGGGTACCTTTAAGAAAGCAGTTTTCTCTTTCCACAATGGGAATGAGGAATCACATGCAGTCAGGTTTAGCAGGCATTTGTACCAACTGATCCTCTTACTGAAATGGCTGGCCTGGGCCTCCGGAGTCCTTTGCCTCCCTTTTTTAGTGCTGAGATTGCATGTGTGTGCTGCATGCCTAGCTCCCCAGTATGCTTTTATAACAAGAAACTACATTTGTACTCTCTCAAAGCTAATCATTTTCTAAGGAAACACAGTTTTTTTGTCCTTCTGTTGGGAGCCTTAGCTAGGGAAGTTTTCAGGTAAATTATCTAGCAAATCAGTCTAAAATCCATTAATCAGAACCTTTAATTATAGCCGTCCTCACTTCCATTTTCCACCTACAGGGGTCGCCAAGCTGCTACTACGGAAGCAGGTCAGTTTCTACCACACTAGCCCTCTACTTGAAATTTTCTGATTTGTTCTTCAAAACATGTTCAGTTTTACGATTGTACTTAAATATACAATATGCTACATGTGTACAGTGTGTAATGAACAATTCATGGTACCTAGAATTTCCCTCTTCTTAATCCTTAACCCCTCCCCCCCCCCCCCCCCCCCCCCCCCCCGCCCCCCAGACAGGGATTCTCTCTATAGCCTTGGCTGTCCTGGAACTCACTCTGTAGACCAGGCTGGCCTCGAACTCAGAAATCCGGCTGCCTCTGCCTCCCAAGTGCTGGGATTAAAGGCGTTCGCCACCACTGCCTTAACCATTTTCTTATGGAAGGAAGCTTTTGGTTAGTTTTTCTTGACCCCTAATTGTGTGGCTCCATGAAGGATAAAATGGTTGACAAACTTATCTTTACTTTCCTGAGTCTTTGACAGAAGTGAAATCTTTTTGTTTTATTTTATTTTATTTTTTGGTACTTTGCCACTGAGCTAGTCACTATGTAGCCCTAGCCAGCCTGGAGCCCACAGAGATCTGACTGCCTCTGCTTTCTGAGTGCTGGGATTAAAGGTACATACCACCATGGCCCCTTACCCCACCCTTCCAGTCCTCTCTTTACTAATCATTTTGAGACAGCTTCACTAAGTTACCTAGGCTGGTTTTGAACTAGTGATCTTGACTCACTGAGTAGCTAGGATTACATGTGCTACCATGCTCAGCTCTGAAATGAAATCTTTTTTTTTTCAAAGGTTTATTATTTATTTATTATATAGCACAGCGTAGCTGTCTTCAGACACCCATAAGAGGGCATCAGATCTCATTGCAGATGGTCGTAAGCCACCATGTGGTTGCTGGGAATTGAACTCATGACCTCCGGAAGAACAGTCAGTGCTCTTAACCGCTGAGCCATCTCACCAGCCCTCTGAAATGAAATCTTGATTGTAATGCTCACACTTGATTTCTGTCTTATAAATTCCTACTAATCCTTCAAGATCCAACATGTATTACTTTCTCCATAATGACTGCATCAAATGGAGTTGGAATTTGTTCATTCAACAAATATTCATTCAGCAATACTGTTTATTTACTAAGTATGGTGTACAACAACAGCAGACATTCTAATTAATGTCTGTGCCTTACCAACTACTAAATATTTTAATGGTGAATGTATTTAAAAGACATAGCACTCCTGAAGTCACAGAGGTTACCATCTAGTATCTCAATTTTTTGTATTTTTATATGTCCATTATAATATATAAACATTGTTGTGCTTGGGTTTATTTGTTTGTTTTTTCCTTTGTGGTCCTGGCATATCAAATATCAGGCCTTGCTAAAGAAGCACTCTACCACTGTGTTCTATCCAGGCCTGAGGCTTACCTTCTCTCTTAGTAGCCTAGGAATCTCTCATAGCTAATTGTTTTCATCTCAAGACATAGGACATAGATACGTTTGTTGAATGGCTGGCTGGCTGGCTGGATGAATGAATGGATGAAGGAATGAATCAGTAGATATAAAGTTGAGAATATTTGGTAAGATGCTATAAGAAGGAAGAAAGAAAAAACTGCAGAATTACTCTATGAGTGAGTAGAGGAAGGTTCCACTGGGGAAATGGAGAGTAAAGGGAGCTCACAGGGAAACTTGACTTCTGTACGCTGTGATGATGCCTTTACTATTGCGGAGCAAGTGCTCTGTGCTTAGAGAAGAAGCTGCTGTTCATTCTCAGTGGTCCCTGCTCTTAACCACTGAGCCATTCCTTCAGCATTCCTCCAGCCTCAAAGCTACTGTTTTTATAAGCAATGACGAATGTGGCCTCTAATTCTGCTCCATGAGATCGAAGCTGCCTTCCTTTTGTTTTCTTGTAGGTTAACCACACCTCGACCAGTGGGCATTACTTCTCCATCACAGTCAGGTGAAAAACAAAAACTAATCCTTTCCAGATACCTGTGTGAGATAAATAAATATCTTTTCCTCATATTGAAGTTGTTTTCTCCTCAGAGACCATAACATGATTTTGCTAATCCTAACATATGACATGTGAAACATAACATAGCCAGGTAAGCCAGATAAAGATCGTGTCCCACTAATGACAACTTTCCCTACACTTCCTGCTTTTTCAGTTGCTCCACGACCCAGTTCCCAGCATAGCAGCCAAGTAGTGAGGTGAGCAGAAAGCCTACTTATTATTGAACATTGTAACTGGTGACAAATTTGGAAGATGAATAAGGTGGCTCAAAGTGGAACTGAAGAGAATTACTGCCAAGTCAAATGTAACACCAGTTTTTTTTGTTTTGTTTTGTTTTTTGTTTGTTTGTTTGTTTTTTCGAGACAGGTTTTCTCTGTGTAGCCCTGGCTGTCCTGGAACTCACTCTGTAGACCAGGCTAGCCTCGAACTCAGAAATCTGCCTGCCTCTGCCTCCCAAATGCTGGGACTAAAGGCTTGCACCACCACTGCCCAGCTGTAACACCAGTTTTTGTGTTTGTTTTAGTTTTGTTTGCATTCTTGTTTTATCTCATTTTGTTAGTCGCTCTTCTTCTGTGGAGTCCATCCCTTACACAGTGGCTGGCATCGGTCATGTGGAACAAGTAAGTAATGGTCATACTATTTTTCTATATTAAAGTTTCCAGTGCTTAGTAAAAGCAAGACTATTGGTTTTGGCACAAATCTTTTCATGCCATATGAAGCCTATTTTGGATACTCAATATTAGAAAATGACACAGACTCAACAGGGGTGACTGTAGTGTAAGTGTTCAAGAACTGAATGCACAGAATCTGCCATGGCATTTTGAAGTAAAAGAGCATAGGTCCCTCTTAAGACCATTTTATATAATGTGGGATGTAGGGGTGATATTTAGAAAAATGGCGCCTGGTCCAGCTTGTTCCCAGCAGCCACCATGTTCCCGCTGCTCCTTGGCTCTGACTGGGGCTCCGGCTAGCTAGATGTGCAGGCCCTGGCATCCAGGAGATGCCAGCATGGGGGATGGCTCTGCCAATCCCCCAGGCTACATCCACAAAGCTCGACTGAACCCCAGACAATATCTGCCATCCTCGAAGTTCCCAGTAGAATTGAGACTCTTAAGGCTTAATGATAATCTAAAGGATTTATATATTTAGAAATGCTCAATCAACAAGATGCCCACACAGTTAGAGTTGTTATCCAATATCTAACCTTTTGATAGAAGAAGTTGCTACCCAGGACAGCTTTTGACCCATCTACCCATCTGTGCGTGGTTCTCCATGGCTGATAGCCTCCTTCTCTCCTTCCCTTTCTCTTCTCCTGGCTCCACCTCCTCTTCTACTGCCTAATCACCAAGCTCTACTTCGAATACAATGTAGCAGAATAAATATCCTGCTACAGTGGGAGAATAATATATGTGTGAATGAATTGTTACCGGGAAACAATGAGGAATCTGGAATGTAGAGAACCAGGGTGGAGTAATTAATGGTCATTGTTTTTTTGCCAGGGAAGCAGAAGCCTGCATGAAAGGAGCACTCCCAGAGACTCTTACACTGGTGAGAGAGGGTAGGGGGAAGGTGTCCGAATTCTGCATTTTCTGTTCAGATGCCAAAAATTTCTAGTGTTCTATGCATAATATAATGCTGTTTTCCTTTTTTCCTGAAAAAATGATGGAGAGATGGCTAAGAGCATTGGTTCTTCCAGAGGACCTGGGTTCAATTCCTAGCACCCACATGGCAGCTCACAACTATCTGTAACTCCTGTTCTAGGGGAACCAACATCCTCACACAAACATATATGCAAGCAAAAATACCAGGGCCCATTGAAATAAATCATTTTTTAAAAGATGGAAGGCGAGAACAAACTAAAGTTGTTTTCTGGTCTTCACATGTGTACCATGGCACAACAGTCAGAGTCAGTCTCTCTTCCCCTCTCCCTCTCCCTCTTCCCCTCCCCCTCTCCCTCTCCCCTCCCCCTCCCCCCCTCTCTCCCCCTCCCACTCCCCTCTCCCCCTCTCTTTCCCCCTCCCCTTCCCCCTCTCTCCCTCCTCCCCCCTCCCCCTCTCTCTCCCCCTCCCATTCCCCTCCCCCTCTCTTTCCCCCTCCCCCTCCCCTTCTCCCTCTCCCCTCCCCCTCCTCCCCCTCTCTCCCTCTCTCCCCTCCCCCACTCCCTCCCCCTCTCTCCCTCTCTCCTCTCCCCCCTTTCACCCCTCTCCTCCCTCTTCCCCCTCTCCCCCTCTCTCCCCCTCCCCCTCCCCTCCCCTTCTCCTTCTCCCTCTCCTCAGGCTCTCTGTCTCTCTACCTCTACTTAAAAAAAAAAAAAAAAAAAAACTCTGATCAGATTAACTTAAGTGATTTGAATTTTCAAAATTGCCACAAGATGGCAGTAGAAATTAAGTCTAAAAGGAAAGTTAACAAACTGAATTTCTTTTGTAATGATGGCAATTTATGCTGGGCAGTGGTAGCCCACGCCTTTAATCCCAGTGCTTGGGAGGCAGAGGCAGGAGGATTTCTGAGTTCCAGGACAGCCTGGTCTACAGAGTGAGTTCCAGGACAGCCAGGGCTTTGTCTCAAAAAAAAAAAAAAAAAAGGCAATTTATTTCTACTTTCCTGCACAATGACAACACATGTGACGGTCAGGAGAAACTGTGTGGAGTCAGTTCTCTTTGTCCAAGTTTTTGTGAGTTCCAGGGAGCAAACTCAGGTCGTTAGCTTTGAGGAAATTCTTTATCTGCTCAGCCATCTCACCAGCACATAAAATATCAGTTTGTAACCTGAAAGGTGTTTGTTTTGTCACTCTACTTTAAAGGTAAAACATGGGCTTTGCTTGTAGTAATAGTGTTTTTTAAAGTCTTGTTTTGTCTGTTACTAATACAGCCACTCGGGTTTTCTTGTTGGCTTTCTTCATGGAAGGTCCTGTGTATGATGGACTAGGAGTTGAATCTGGGGACTCAAGCATATTCCCATTGAGATACTACACAATCTTTTTCTTCTTTCCTTCCTCCTTTCTTTATTTCCTTGTTTGCTTTCTGCTTTCCTTCATTTTTTCTTCTTTTCAATCAGTACTGGAGATCAAATACATACTAGGCAAATATCTACCACTGCACTCTGTTCCCAGCCTGTTTGGATTTTATGTAAATTGTTCTTTTAACTTAGTATGTATACACATGAATGCATACCAAACTATGACATCCATGTGGACCTAAGAGGACAGCTTTGTGGAGTTGGTTCTCTTCTTCCACATTAGGTGGTTTCTAGGGGTTGAATTCAGGTCTCCAGGCTTAAGCAGCATTGGTCCTGATTTTCTGCCTTTTAATTGGAAACTTTAATACATTTATAATTGCTGATAAGAAAGAACTGCCATTTTGCTATTTCTTTTATAAATGTCATCCTTTTGTCGTTAATTCCTTTATTACTGCCTTTCTTTGTGTCGAATTGTTTTCTAGTGCAGCATTTTAGATCTCTTATTATTTCCTTTACACTATTCAAAACTGTTTTCAGATTATAATTAACATAATTTATAAAAACCTGGTTTAAGTTAGTACCACATTTAACATCAATACTTACCAAAACTTCATAGTTCTGTTAAGTTATATACTCAGTAACACAAATTTTAAATTACTACCAAATACAATTGTCTTTTAAATCTGATGTGGGGAAGCTACCAAGAAAAATGCACGTAAGCTGTCTTTTGTTGTATTTACCTATATAATTATCTTTTCCAAATTTGAGTTACTAATTAGTGTCCTTTCATTTCAGCCTGAAAGACTCCATTTAGTATTTCTTATAAGGCAAGTTTGAGAGTGATAAGTTCACTGTCTAAATTTTTGTTTATATAGGAATATTTTAACTCCTCCTTCAGTTTTTGAAAGATAGTATTATTGGATATAAGTTTCTGGTTGATAATCTTTGGGAACTTTGAATGTTCTCTTGTGTCTGGTATGTCTGATGTCAGCAAGTGTTAATCTTGCTGAGTATTATTTGATGAGTGGCTTCTCTCCTGCTACTTTTAAGACTCTTTGCCAGATATAGGGCATGTGGCCCAGCTGGTGGAGTGCGTAGGTTACATGAAGCCCTGACTTGATCCCCAGCATGTCTTAAACTGCACATGGTGGCACAAATCTATAATCACAGCACTGGAGAGACTGAGGCTGGAGGATCAGGAAGTCAGGGTCATCTTTGGTTATGTCTTGGGCTACTTGAGACCTTGCCTCAAAAAAGCAAGCTCAATTAATCATTGACTGCTACGACAAGAAGCAAAATATAGGCAGCTCTCAGAGAATACTCTTTTCTTTTCTTAAGTTAAATGGTATTACACACCCTGCTAGCTTTGTTTTGTTTTTTATTTGTTTTCTATTTGTTTTTTTTGGGGGGAGGGGGTTGTTGAAATTTCAAGACAAGGTTTCTGTATAATAGCCCTGGCCATTCTGGAACTAGCTTTGTAGTCCAGGCTAGCCTCAAACTCACAGAGATCCACCTGTCTCTGCCTTCCTAGTGCTAGGATTAAAGGTGGGCTCCATCATGACTAGCCAGTTTTGTTTTTTAAAATGGGATCTCACTGTTCAGAGCAGGCTGGCCTTGAACTCAAAATTCTTCTACCTCATCCTCCCAAGTGCTGGAAAGGATTCTGGATACTTGCCACCACACCTAGCTGCTTTTTAAATTTTTCCCAATACCATTTAACCTCTCTATCTGCCCTCCATCCTTCAGCTTCACTCACTCCACACCACAGGATTCACTGGAGATTTCCTGTCTTCTCCCACAAGACCTTGAGCCATTTTCCAGCATCGATCATTTTAATCCTTTCTTAAAAAGAATTTCTCACTTTTTTCTTTCTTATTCTAAATTTAAATTTTCTTTTGACTTTTCTGGCTTCTACATTAGAGTCTCCTTTGTTGGTTCCTTCTCTACCAAGTGTAAAACAGCATTTCTCAAATGTTTGGGTCTTCCATACAAAGAACCTCACTCCTAGGGATATTTTTTAAATGGATTTTTGTCTTTTATTTAGTCCAGAGGTTTGGTGTCTTCCTCAATTACTATCCACCTCATTTTAAAGCATGCTTTATTAGCTGGGTATGCTAGCACACACCTTTAATTCCAACACTTGGGAGGCAGGAGAAGGCAGGTCCCTGAGTTGGAGGCAAGCATGATCTACATAGAGCTACAGGACAACCAAAGATAAATAGATTCTGTCTCAACTCCTGCCCCCAAGGAAAATGTTTTAATTACATTTACTCATTTATTTAGTGTGTATATGTATGTGGGTAAAAATGAGCCCCAGTGTCTGTCCAGAAGTCAAAGGACAACTTTTGAGAACCGGTTCTCTCCTTTCACCATGTGGGTTCTGGGGATCTGACACTAATCATCAGAGTTGGTACCAAGTGCCTTACCCACTGAGCCATCTCATCAGCCCAGTCACCTTGTCACCTTAATTCTTCCTTCCTTTCTCTCTTCTCTTCTTTCCTCTCCCCTCCCCTCATCTCCCTTCCCTCCCCCCTTCTTCTTCCTCCTCCTTTTTCTTTTGAGACAGGGTTTCACTATGCATCCTGGAACATACTCTGTAGACCAGGCTGGCCAAAAACTCCAAAGATACACCTGCCTCTGCATCCCCAGTACTGTGATCAAACTATTCACTACCATGGCCAGATTTTTTAAATTTATTTGATAATTTCCTACTTATATACATACTTATGTATCTTGATCATACCTACCCTCAATCACCCGACTCCTCCTTCCTACTTTCATGTTCTTCTTTTAAATATATATAATTCACTGAGTCCAATTAGCCCTGCCTATATGAACATAGGCAACCTACTAGCCACATCCCCAAAGAGAAATAACACCCCTCAATTGCCAAGAACTTTTGTTTGTTTGTTTTGAGACAGGGTTTCTTTGTGTAGCCCTGGCTGTCCTGGAACTCACTCTGTAGACCAGGCTGGCCTTGAACTCAGAAATCCACCTGCCTCTGCCTCCCAAGTGCTGGGATTAAAGGCATGCGCCATCACTGCCCGGCTGCCAAGAACTTCTTAGCTGGGGTGAAGTTTCATAGTCCTCTCCTGTTCATAGTAGAGCTGTTTACTGGTTTCATCCTGTGCAGGTAACCATAGCTGTTGGGAGTTGATGAATGCAGGAACTCACACCATGTCCTCCCCACCCTCAGGGTCTTAAGATTTTTCATCCCATTTTTCTTAGTGTCTCCTGAACCTTGTGCACCTCCATTTTAATTTGTTAGACAAGGTCTCTCTCACTTGAGCTTGCCATTTCTGCTAGACTGTCTGGGTACAGAATCCTAGGGATCCAATTATCTCTAGTCCCCTCCAGTGATGGGGTTACAAGCTCACACTGCAATGCCATGCCTGACTTTTACATGGGTTCTAGGGTACCAAACCCAGGTCCTCATGTTTACATAGCACTGTACTATCTGAGACATCCCTCCTCCCCTACTCCACACTACTAGTTCTTTCTTGTGTAATTTTCTTTCTTGATTTGATAAAGCACTGTTCTCATCCTTTCTTTTAGCGTGTTAATATAAGGGAGGGCTGGGGCAGGCAGGAAGGCTAGTGCTAGAGCACACATGTGGCAACCACTTTTGGGAGTCAGTTCTTCTTTCTTTCTCTCTCATGGGTTCTGTGGATCAGACCCAGGCATTCAGGCCCTCAGGTTTGTGAAGCAAAGTAAATATTTAAGGGATGAACATCTCACCAATCCACTTCGGTGCTTTAGACATAATTTACTTTCCTTCTTTAAATGTATTTTTAAAGGGGTGATTAGTGTTGCGGGAAATAATAAAAACGAAGTAGGCTTCCCCGTGCTACTGCCCTGTGTGGTCCTGCCACCTCTGTCTCTAGCTCCCACAGTGACCTGGCCACAGTATTCCCAGCTCTGGTTTGCTTGTCTCTGGAGCCACTAGTTCCTTCACAGCCATAACTGCCCTGAGATCGGTGGTCCCACCTTCCAGTAACCCAGTAAAACAAAACTCTAGAAGTTATAGTTAACCAGTCAGCTTTGTACAACAATAAATTCTCAATTCACAAGATGCTTACACAGTAATTTCAGAGCCAAATGATAATACAAGCTGCCCACCTAGACTAGATAAGTTATCCTAATTATTCTATTCCCTATATTAAAAACATATCTACCTGTGGCTATTTAAAACCACGCTGGTTCTGAATCATCCTGTTCATCCACCTTCCATCTTGCTCTCCCCCTTCTCTCCTGAGACACTCTGTCTCTGCAAATCTTAGCTCTGCCTCCTTTTTCCCTGTCCAATCACAGGCCTCCTGCTGCACTAATATTTTAATGTAATTGGACAGGGAAAATCTTGCCTTAGATTATATCTTTAGAAATTTCAGTGCTGAATTATTTTTTCTTTATACATTCCATAGTCTTTTCTTTATGTCACATAATTTGCATATTTTTGGCACTCAGTCATCTAATTGACAAATGTTCTTTGAGACCTTCCATTTGTATCCTCAGAGTTAGCTCAAGGTGAGAGCTTAGGCCTTTTCAACTGTCTCCTGCATTTGTGCACAGAGCTGGGCTTAGATCCTGGACATGTTAGGACATCTCAGAGTTTGTACACATCTTACTCCCCAGTTTTCCTCTATGTCTTTCAGTCTGTTATTTGCCCCAGCTGACATCTTCTCAAGCAACCAAAGCAAGTACCTATAATTGTTTTCAACAGTACTCCTGGGGAAGAGGCTGGTGTGTGGTGAACTCTGACATAGAAAACCTGATGACCTTTAGTCCTAAGTCATCAAACAGTCCTGTGCGAGATCTTCCAGGGAACCAAACAGTTCAAATAATGGCAGTTGTCTAAAAATGCAGCTTTGAGGGCCTGGGAGATGGCTCAGTTTGTCAAGTTGGGCAGGCCCAAACATGTGCTTGGGTTTGACTCTCCAACACACATGTAAAGTCCAGGTATAGTGGCATGTGTCAGCATTGGGGTGGTAGAGACATGATAATTTCATGGAGTGCTGATTGGCTGTCTAGATGAACAGAACTAATGAGCTCCCAATTCTGTAGAAGAGCCTGTCTCAAAAAATAAGGTACTGGCGGCTGGAGAGGTGGCTTGGCAGTTAAGGACTCATAGTGCCCTTGTTCCCAGCATCCACAGTAGTGGCTCACAACTGCCTATAACTCCAGTTCTGGGGATCCCATGACTTGGGCACATGTCCTCATATGCACATGTATACATAATTTTAAATAATTTTTTAAAAATATAAGGTGCTGGTTAGGAGTAATGGCACATACCTTTAATCCAAGCACTTGGTGGGCAGAGTAGGTGGATCCCTGTGAACTCTGGATCAGCCAGAGTCATATAGTGAGCCCTTGCTTTTAAAAGTGTACAGAGCAATAGAAGATACCTGAATCAACTTCTGGCCTCCACATATATGTGTATACACATGCACACCTATACAGCACATACACAGAGATGGCAGCTTTGAAGAACTCCAACCCCAGTCCTTCCCTCTAGTGACTATCAAACCTGTTTTATACATTATGGCCAGTTAGTTTTCAAAGCTACCATGAAGCTGGAGGAGACATGAGTACAGTTGAAAGGTTATAGTGTTTGCTATAGGTGTATGAGTTCTACTTACATTCATTGTTGGGGTTGTTTCTGTTTTTCTTAATGTACTTTCTCCAGACTGTCACCAGATCTTTATAATTTCAGTAGTCCTGAAAGGATACTCTGACTGCTTTTGCAAGCTTTCTCCTTGCCTTGGATACTGGGGATCATTTTTGGGCTCTTATTCACTCTCTCTTCACTGATGTCTCTCCTTCAGCTATGCTTTTCAGTACTATCTTAGAAAGCTGAAGCATAGCCACATTAATATACACCAGAGATGGGCCTTGTCCTCCAAACTCAAGAAAGTGAAGAGAGCACCTTTATGGGGCACTGCCATGTGACTTACAAGCCGTTTCACATACCATTAGCCTTAATCCTAAAATATATGTGAAAAATCTTTGGCCCCATTTATGTTGCCCTGGCCCCTGAATCCTTTCTGAATTATCTCACTGGTTCATATGTATGCTTTCCAGAAACCCCTTCACCAGCTTCAACTCATAGCCTCTCTTATAGGTAAGTAACATTGCACTTCATTTTCTGTTTTGTTTTGAAGGCAGTCTCAAGTAGCACAGGCTGGCCTCAAATTTACTATGTAGCTGAGGCTGCCTTTGAACTCCTGATCCTCCTGCCTCTGCCTCCCAAGTTCTGGGATCACAGGTAAGCACAACCATGCCTAGTTGTCTTGTTTCCTTTTCTAGGGATGTGTTCACAATGTTTCTGCCAGAATTCCTAGGGTTCCTTGCCCAATGGCCCATACTACTGGCATTCATAATCTGTAGTTTATAGAGTAGAGTAGTACTATGTATAATATGCAATCAGATTATTTTCTTCTCAGTTGTAGGCAGGATTTTCTCTCTACTCTGGCCTAAAGGCTTACTTTTTACATGCACTTTTACCTTTATCTTCCCTCTCCTCTATTGAGTTTTCCTTGGTTGTTGTTGGTTGGTTGATTAGTTGTTGAGACAAGTGTTGGTCTGTAATTCTACCTTGGAACTCAGCCTGGACTTGAACTTGATTCAGTCCTCCTGTCTCTGCTGACCACCACCCTCGGGATTACAGTTGGGCTGGTGCAATTCTAGCTTTGCTGATGCTTTTATTCCCATTCCTTAGACCCTCATCTGCCTCCTCTGGACAGGGGGTTTCCTTTAGACCACTATTCAGAGGGGTTTCAGGCCACACGAGAGTCCTCACTCCCAACAATTCTGGTAAGTTAATGTTCTTAAGTTTTCTCTGCAATGGGGGGAATGGTCTGAATTTTGCCTGACTAGTACAAACCTGTTACCAGTTGAATCCTATTATGTACAGATTGGTCTGTAGGATTAGGTTGGCTCCCCATCCCCATCTCTGCAAGCTAGACATCAAACCCAGGACCAGGGCCTTATTAAAAGTGTTTACTAACCACAAATTAAGTTTCCTGAGCCAGGTCCTGTTGTGCAGGTCAGATACCTTCAACCATCTATGAGGACCAGGTAGGTATACCTCAAACTTGTGATCATCCTGTATCTACTTCCCAAGTGTTTTGACTACAGGCATATACTACTAGGTCTGGCTTTTTTCTACATCTCATGTTGGGATTTGTTAAGAGGGCAGCAGTTAAGAGGCTTTCTGCCAAGCCTGATGACATAGTTTGATCCCTAGGACTCACAGGTGTGAAAATTGTATAATGGAAGGAAAAGCATCTTTTGAAAGTTGTCCTTGGATATCACATATGTATATAGCATGTGAGCATGCACACATACACACACACACACACACAATAAAAAAAATAAGCTGTGGATATTTAGATCCCACGCTGACCATGCTGAGTGTTTAGTTCCAAAGGTTGTAAAACCAGTATATTTTTAAAGTACCTCTGTCACCAGCCCTGTTGTCACCTTCAATGCTCACTCAAATGTTTATCCTGCCTCTTTCAACTTATAATTAAACTTAAGCCTTAGACTGTTCTGTCCCCATACCATCCTATGTAGCCACACTGGCATCATAAAAAAGAACAAACACTGTTACCCATTTCTCAAAGTGCTTAACTTTTTTGAGACAAGGTTTCAAGTATTCCAGCCTGGCCTGGAATTCCCATTGTAACTGAGGCTAGTCTTCCAAGTTTGGGTTTGTAGGTATGTACCTTTTTTTTTAAAAAGGGTCTTTCCATTTAGCTAAGGCTGGCTTTGAACTGTCAATGGCCAGGTTGGTCTCAAACCTATAATTCTTCTGCCTCTGCCTTATAGGTGTTGGAATTACAGGCAAATACCACTTTGCCAAGCTGTCTTTCCCTTTCCAAGTAGTATTCTTTGTTTTAGAGCTTCCTAGATACTAAAATCCACAGTAACATGGCTGAGAAACTAAGTAAGTTCTTACAATTCTGTCCTACTCTTCAGGTCAGAGGCAAAGCAGAGCCACACCAGAGAATCTTCCTGGTTTCCAACTTCCAGTCCTACAGGTGAGGTCTGACTAGTAACTTATCAGTGTATAGAACTCTGGAGGTTGGGCCTTCATGCTAAAGGCTGAGACTCAGGTGGTAGAAGATAACCAATGGAGAGTGACATAAGCTGTCACTGTGATAACCAATGGAGAGTGACACAAGCTGTCACTGTGATAACCAATGGAGAGTGACGTAAGCTGTCACTGTGATAAGCAGCTCAGTTCTTCAGGATGGTTTCAGTTTCAATGATTCTTACTGTAAGATTAGTTTGCTGCGGGTTTTGTTTGTTTGTTTTTTGTTTTTGTTTGGTTGGTTGGTTGGTTGGTTTTGGTTTGGGGGCATGATGTAATTTTGTTTGTTTAGTTTTTTAAGACAGGGTTTCTCTGTCTGGAACTCACTCTGTAGACCTGGCTGGTCTTGAACTCAGACATTTGCCTGCCTCCTGAGTGCTGGGATCAAAGGCATCAGTCAACACTACCCAAGTGGTTTGGTGTTTTGTTTTGTTTCTTAGTTCATAACAAGGTTTTTGTTTTGTCTTGGGCATTGGGTACCTTGTGCATTGTAGGCTAGTACTCTCCCAGCTACCTGTCCTTAGACTCCTTTCATTTTAAGTCAGATCTTAGTGAGTTGCCCAGGCTGGCCATGGACTTAGCATTTTCTTGATTCAGTCTCCCACACAGCAGTGAGCAGAGGCCAGCTCTGGCAATGAAGACTCCTTAATGGAATGTATCTTTTGCACAAACTATGAAAAGTATTTGTCTCCAGGAGTGAATTTATGAGACTAATCCTAATTCAAAAAGCAAAAAGAACGGGTATAATAGAGGTCTGTAAGTGAGAAATCCACTTGTGCCTTTTAACTCCACTTTTGTGTCTGCAGTTTTTTGAGGTTATTTTCACTGAAAGTCTCTCATGAACTAAGGAATAGCTCCTGGATAGTAAGACTGGGATATGTTTATTTCCATAATCTAAGATGCCCTTTATCAGCAAGAAATCAAATTTAAGTAGGGCCTGGTGGCAAAAGCCTGTAATTCATGGTTTTGAACTGTCAATGGCCAGGTTCAGAGACTTCAAGCAAAAAGAAACATAAGTTCAAATCCAGCCTGGGGTATATTGTGAGTTTCATGCCTTAGTAAAACCCTGCCTGAAAAATGAAAATTAGCCAGGTATGGTATAGGGTACCTATAATCCTAGGGTTTCAGAAGATGAAGTAGGATAATCACATGTTTGAATCCATCTTGAGTTACACAGCAAATTCCAGCCAGGCTGGCTAGAGACCTTGTCTCAGGTAAAAGTATAGACAAACCAGGTCTATATAGTAATATAGATCAACAGTAAGTATGCTTGCCTGGTATCCACCAGGCTCTACGTGATATCAATCCCTAAAACAAGAGAATAAAAAGAAATTAAGGTTTAATAATGAAACTTTGTATGTAAATTTAAGACAATTTTAAGTTTTTTTTTGTTTTTTTTTTTTTTTTTAAAAAAAGAGGTCTAGGAATGTAGCTTAGTTGGTTGGGTGCATGCCCAGCTTGTGTTAAATCCTGGGTTCAATCCCCTACATTTCACAAATCTAGGTAACTCGAACTCAGGAGAGGGGCTAGAAGTTCAAAAGTATCCTTGCTTACATATGAAGTTCAAGGCCTGTGTCTTAATAGAAAGAAGGAGGGAAGGGTGTTTTTGTTGCTGCTGCTGCTGCCGTTTTTGTTTTAAGATATCAGGACCCCAGTGTAGGGACACACACCTGTGATCCCAGCTTTTGGGAGGTAGAAGCACGAAGATTAGGAGCTCAAGGCCTGATAACTGAAGGCCTGATAACTGAAGATAACTGAAGCTGTCTCAAAACCAACAAAAGAAAAAGCTGGCATTTAAGCTGTAAGAAGTAACACTGAAGAAACAGCATCCTCCCCCAAAACCCCATAGAAATAGAGATAACCCTATAAGGAAATGCAGATCTATAAGTATGTGGCCTCAACTTGAATCTTGTTAAAAAAAAAAAAAAAGTTATTTCTATCTGGATATAGTGGTCATCCCAGCACTTGAGAGATCAAGGTATAAGGATCAGGAGTCTTGACTACATAGCAAATTTTGAGGCTAGCCTGAACTATAAAAAACCCTATCTACAAAACAAAACAAACAAACAAAAAAACCCTGCTTCTATGAGACAGTTGAGGAATCTTGGTCAATTGGGCACTGTTAAAGCATTTTTTTTTTTTTTTTTTTAAATCTGGGACAGGCTCTCACTTGTAACCCTGGCTTGGTCAAGAACTATAGACTAGGCTGGCCTCAAACTCAAATCCACCTGCCTCTGCTTCCTGAGTATGGGATTAAAAGTGTGTACTATTCCCTGAAGTATTAAAAAGAACTGTAGGGGTTGGGGATTTAGCTCAGTGGTAGAGCACTTGTCTAGCAAGTGCAAGGCCCTGGATTCAGTCCTCAGCTCTGAAAGAAAAAAAAAAGACAAAAAAAAAAAAAAAAAAAAAAGAACTGTAAACATGAGAAATATCTCAGGTCTGATGACTCTGTATTTATAAACACAAATACACAAACACAAATAATACATACCCATATATATATATATAAATAAAAATTTTATGAAGTTAAATGGTATCTAATTTTGCTTTAGTATAATTTACTAAAAAGAAGCAATAGAAAGAATAATAAATATTGACCATGAGTTTTGTTGATATTGGATGATAGGTTCATTATTCTGGTCTATCCTTTAAAACAGTGGTTCCCAGCCTTCCTATTGCTGCAGCCCTTTAATACAGTTCCTCATGTATGGTGACCCCAATCACAGAATGTGTTACTACTTCATAACCGTAACTCTGCTACTGTTATGAATCATAATATAAATATTCTGATATGCAGGATATCTGATGTGAAAGGGTCATTTCAACAGGTTAAGAACCATTGTTTTAAAACAAAACCTATTGAAACTGGAGAGATGACTCAACAGTTAAGAATACTGGCTGCTCTTCCAGGGGACCTGGGTTCGATTCCCAGTACCCACATGGTGTATCACAACCCTCTGTAACTCCAGTCCCAAGGGATCTCTGGAGTCATCGTCTGAGCACAGAAATACATGCAGCAAAACATCCATAAATATAAAACTCTTAAAATAAAACATTATAAAGTTAAAAATAGTTACCGAAAAGTGCCACATCACTAGAGGTGTAGGATCTCTGCCTCCCTGGTAACTGTCTTTGGATACAACGGTCAAATGTTCCAAATCTTCCAAAAGTTTCTCAAATAGTTTACATCATCATCATAAAGCATGGAAGCATACAGTTTCTTAAGTAACAACAAAGCCCTCATCACACAGGACGCATCAGATCTTAGTCTGGTTGGGCATGCTGGCACCACCTTTAATCCTTACCCTTTGGGAAAAAGAAGCAGGCAGAGCTCTGTGAATTCATGGCCAGCCTGGTCTACATAGCCAACCAGGACAGTGAGACCCTGTCTCAAACAACTTGGAGGACCACCCTTACTAGCCTGTGTTGTCATAACATGCAAATCTGTTCTCTGCTGCAGACATTCTACCAACAGAGGCAGATGGGACTAGCTGGGAGAGACGGATGCAGCATCTCCAGATAGAAATCCCTCTTCCAGGTCTGATCTGTGCATGATGCTCAAGGCTGGACTGCAGTGTCTAGTACTTTTAGGGATATGGGCACCTGCTGTTTCCTGGTTTCAGTCTGCATCTTGTTCTGTTGAACTTTATCTTACGTGTCTTTCTCTCTAAAACATTTAAAAAATTTTAAAAATTATTTTGTGTGTGTATCATATGATGGTATACTACTTGCATATGGGTGCCTGTGATTCAGGTGCCCTAAGAGGCCAGCAGAGTGTGTGCAATCCCCTAAAGCCAGGGTTACAGGCAGCTTGTGGACTGACTGACATGGGTGCTGGGGAACCTGCTTTGGGCCTTCTTAAAGAGCACAAAGCATACTAAACTGCTGAGCCATTTCTCCAGCCCCTTGAATTTTTATTAATTTGTGTATGTACTTGTGGGGGATTTGAGCACAACTTGTAGGAGTCAATTGTTTCCAACAAAGTCAGTCCTGGGGATCCAACTCAAGTCATTAGACTTGGTGGCAAGTGCCTTTACTCTCTAAGGCATCTCAGTGGCTCTGTCTTACATTAACACACAAGAAAGGGACAGGTCTTATACAGGGCTTCAGGAAGACAATCATCTCTCCCCCATTATGTACGGCCTTTCATTTCCTAGTTTGAAACTAAAGCTGCAAAAACCCTTAGCCTCATGCTTTGGCATAGGGAGACTAGATAATATTTTTATCCTGGTTCATTTCTGGATTTCACTGTTTAGCTCTGGACTTTGCTATCCTGTGGCCAATGTTAATAAACAACTGTTCCCGCCCTAACGTATTATATTTTTAACCTATTGCTCTACATCCAGCTGCTATGAAATGTTTTGATTTTCCTTTGTCCAAACAAAAGGTAGAATACATTTCCAGCTTTGATTTGCTATTACAACACTAGGTAGATTTCCAAATTAGTAAGGTATACAGACTAATAAAAAGGAAAATATCATTAAAAATAGACCCTTTTATGGCTAGTGCAACTCTTGCTAAAACAGTTTCTAGAACGGTGGGATGAGCAAGTGAAGTTACAACCTGCTGTCACTGCTGAAGGACCAATAAATCTTGTCATCTGACAGCTGGAAACCATGTGTGTGTCAACAGATGCTGAATTACTCTTCTAATTTTCTATTTTTATTTACTGCAGTGTCTGGACTGACTCTTTTAAAAAAATAATAAAAATATACTAAACCAGAAATAATTCTGAATTGGTGCTGGGCTTGAAACTAGAGTGTCACACATGCTAAGTAAGAGGTCTACCACTGAGCTACATGCCAGCCATTAAATCCCTAGACACAGGCTAGGTACAGATGTAGCCCAGTTGGCAGAGTATCTGCCTACCAAACCCAAAGGCCTGGGTTTCATCCCCAGTACTGCATAAACTTGGCATGATGGCACATACTTATACTCAGCATTTTTAGGAGATGGAAACAAGAAAGTCAGAAGTTCAACAACAGCCATGGCTTCACAGTGAAATCAAGGCAAGCATTTAAAAAATGAAGATGGGGCTGGAGAGATGGCTCAGTGGTTAAGAGCACTGACTGCTCTCCCAGAGATCCTGAGTTCAATTCCCATCAACCTCATGGTGGCTCACAACTGTATGTGGTGCGATCGTATGCCCCCTTCTAGTGTGTCTGAGGACAGTAACAGTGTACTCACATACATAAATGAAGATAGACGGATAGAGATATATCTTTAAACATAGGAGTTGCAAAGTGGAGAAAAGAAAGAATTTTAATTTTGGTCTTTTTAATTATTATTTTAGCAATTTGGGGCTTGTACTCTATTTTCAGATGACTAACCAATTGTTACCAGTGATTCCCCATTCTAGAACATCATTGAGTTAGAAGACCATGGTCCTTCTGTCCACAAGACAGATCCTATAAAGAGGGAAACATCTCTTGTTAGATACAAACTGAAGCACTAGTAAAAAAGGAAAAAAAAAAAAAAAAAAAAAACCCAAACAACTAAAAAAACCCAAAAAAAAAACTAAAAAAACTAAACTAAAAAAACCCAAACAACCTAACAATCTATATCATTCTGGGCAGAAAGTAGTGTCAGGTTTGTAAATCCAAACCTGTAACTACCCCACCGCCCTTCTCCTCTGTCATACTGTTATGTTTCAAAACAGATTCTCACATAGTCCAGGTTGGCCTTTAACTTTATATAAAACCACTTTATATGTAGTCAAGGCGGACCTTGAACTCCTTGATCTTCCTGCCCCTACCTGCCAAGGATGGTAGGTAGTCACAGGGACTATGCCTGGCTCATTCCCACCTCCAATAATTATACAGACTAATATTCACACTCTGATTATTAAAAACTTTCACAAACTCTGTATGTAAAGATTTACCCTGAGATAATAGTGAGCAAAGAGGGGGATTTCATAGAAATAAAATGGTAGAGAGCAGATTGGTCCCAGTGTCACAAGCAAGAACCATCTGCTGTGAATTAGTGGCAAATCGAGTGAGACGTCATCAAAGGGGTCTGAGGACATGTCTATTACAAAACCAGGCCACTGCAAACACTAGCTGCAGGGTGCATGCATGTGCTCAGAAAGACAGGACAGGCACAAAGGGCTCTCTGACAAATGCTGGGTGAACTGGGATCAGCTGGATCACAGTCCTTCTCTCGCCACATGGGGCCGAGATGTGACATAAGCATCTAAAGAGCAAGAGCAGAGCAAGAGCTCTTTTCAGCCATTATCTGCCCAGATCCCAACTCTCTCTACATGGAGGCTGGAGAACTGGATTTGTGCTGATCTATCACTTCAGCTTATCCTGGTCACCCTCTCCAGTCTACTGTCAGATTACCCGCTCTGCCTACTCAAGAACACAAAACTTTTTACAAGAGCAATTTCAAAAAGGTTTGAACAGTCACTAAGTTGGTTAATATTTCAGTAATAGACTCCCCCTTGCCTCAGCCTCCCTCAGTCCCGTATGATTACATCATCATCATCATCTTCCTCCTCCTCCTCTTCCTCACCATCTTCTGGCAGTTCTTCATCCTCCTCCTCTTCTTCCTCTTCATCTAGACAAACTACTACTTCAGCTGGCTTAGGCAATCGAGAGTCAAACCAGTCCAGCACTTGCTGAGTGCTTAGTCTTGATGCCTGACTCAGCTTAAGGATATCAGCCTCCTGCAGCTGCTGGTGGGCTGCCCAGTACCTCTCCAAAGGTCGTATATCTGGTGGGGGTGGTGGGGCTGGCAGAGGTGGTGTCTTGGCCCATTCTTTCAAGGAACGAGTTGATGGAGTGGGAATGGCTGGATCTTGAAAACTAGAGGTACCAAGTACTGCATTGTCCCGAAACCATTTCAGCTGTCCATGCTTCAAGGCATATCGTGTGTCACCAAACCATTGAATGATCTCAGGGCGAGGTAAACCAGTGATCTGTTCTAATTTATGGTAATCTTCTCGTCGTGCCCATTGGCACTGTAGAAAAAAGGATTTGAGGATGGCCAACTGTTCTTTGGTTTTACGCTTAGTCTTTCGCTGGTGTTGCATATCTGGGGAAAGGTATTCTGTGGGACCAACCCTACTTGGTACTGAGTTATTCCGTAGCCTTTGGGGCCAGAGTGGTTCTACTTGTGGAGACAGTGGCTGCTCACTAGGTGAGAATGACTGTGAGATATAACCCAAAGGCTGGAGGGGTTTAGGGGTAGCAGTGGTTCCATTAGCCAATACCTGGAAAGAGGGAGACGAGGTAGAGGAAGACGGAGGCGTTCCACTAGGTTCGGATTCCTCCTTACAACTATTATCAAGTGATGAGATCAATGGGGACATATCTGGCTGATGGACAGCTGTGGAGTGATTCCAAGAGGCAGTCCCTCCACCACATGACTGGTCTGGACCCCCGCCTGCCTGCTCCTTAGAGAGGCCACTGATCTGAAGATCCTGACAATCTGATTGGTGGGAGAATGTTCTGCTGCCCATAATCAAAGGCTCCTTAACTTTCTGATGATTCAGTGGCAGCTGTGATACCTGAGAGGGCTCCTCAGGTTCAACCTTCAACCCTTTCATATGAGTGGACTCACTAAGCACCAGAGGACTCAGTCCAAGAGCAAGCTGCTCTGGAGGGGGCACTGGAAGCATCTCCTGTGCCGGCCTCACTGCGTGATGTGTGAAAGAGAGAAGAGACTTGAAAAGGAGCTGATCTCGGTGGTACACCACTCTGGCTCGAGTCTCTTCTATCTCTTCAGATGACCAGCTAATGCCACAGCGGAGACGTTGGGCCATGAACCAGGTCTTTACCTTCTCCATCTGTAGTCCATGCCGCAGGCAGAGGAGAGCAATATCTGCCAGGCTTGGATAGGGGAAGTAGCTGAAGGCTTGTAGCAGGTGCTCATTTCCGTCCAGCTCACTGGTTTGGACCGCTTGAGTCCACACAAGCTGTAGCTCCTCGGAGACTGGCGGGAGACAGACAAGCCCTGCTGCCGAGCTGTTGTGACTGCTGGCATCTTTATTAGGACTCATGTCGTGTTCTGGTTTGTACCCTTCAGAGACAGCTGTAAGAAAAGAAACAGTTCCACTATCATTTAATCTTTACCAAACTGCTGAAACCAAACAATTTCTATTTGAATCATGTTTTACTGCTCCTAAAATGCTTAAATCATTTCTCAAATTTCACAATCTTGTCAAGTCATCAGAACCTGCTGTAATTCCTGTATTCTTTGTATTAAACACAAGGTTCATAGAGGCTGGGATAAAAATGACCCTAAGCTGTATGACAAAAAGCTGTCTTTAGAGGCTAAGGAAAAAAAATTATCCTCCCACAGCCTTCTCTGTTCCAACTTCAGTTTCCTTCAGAAAGCCATCACTCATCCCTCACCTTTAAGTTCTTGGAACAGTACTCAGACTGTACTTAACCACAAAAGCAGGACCTCTTGCTGTAATCTCAGAATGATCACTCTTTAGTGCCTAACGATCTCGGATTACTTCCAGAACATGGAGACAGGAAAACAACCTACCGAGTCAGGCACAGGAGTATAAACCTACAATCCCAGCACTTGGGAGATAGTAGGACCAGGAGTTCAAGGACAGTCTGAACTACATAAAACTGTCTCCAAACATACAAAAAGCAAGCAACAACAAAACAGGGTAGGGGTACTCTGCCCAGCCCTAATGCCTACCCCTGTTTTCATGGTGATGGGGGTACTAGGAACAAGAAACTGTATTTATATTATAGTACATTAAAGCCCTAAACTCTAGAGAGATTTTCTTCCCCATTCCAGAAGGAAGACTTAGAGGAAAAAAAAACCTTGGTATAAAAGAACCTTATTCCCCTTGGGTTAAATCTTGTGGAGAGGGCAGTTTTCTCCCTCAAGTCAGCTTAATAAAGGTTAATCCCCCTCCCTGAGTCTTTGTCACCTCTCATAGCTCAGCCTAAGGAGCACAGAGATGACCCCTTCCCCATTAATAGCCTACTCCACAAAGGGCAAAAGGAGTCCTGCTTTTATCTCTTCAGTCCAGCTTTCTCCTCAAAACCAGCTGGGCAGGTTCATTAAACAGTACCGCTAGCTCCCAGGGTTGTGGGCAAGGGGACCTATTCATTCCTCAATGCTTGGCAAAATCTGTTCCCTGAATATTCTGTAACTTTCTTTTTTAGTTTTTTTAAAATTCATTTATTTGTATGAGTACACCATAGCTATCTTTAGACATACAGAAGAGGATATCAAATCCCATTAAAGATGGTTGTGAGCCACTGTGTGGTTGCTGGGAATTGAACTTAGTATCTCTGGAAGAACAGTCAGTGCTCTTAACCACTGAGCCATCTTCACCCCATTTTGTAACATTTTAACTCAGCTCCCTCCTTAGGTATTAGAGATACTCTATCACATCACATTTTATTCTTGGAGGAATCCCATTGATGTTTATATTACTTCTGGTCTGTTCAGGATAGGATAAGATCCCCATGTAAGGGGGCTGGAGAGATGGCTCAGTGGTTAAGAGCACTGACTGCTCTTCCAGAGGTCCTGAGTTCAATTCCCAGCAACCACATGGTGGCTCACAACCACCTGTAATGGGATCTGATGCCCTCTTCTGGTATGTGTGAAGACAGCTACAGTGAACTCATAAATAAATAAAATCTTTAAAAAAAAAAAAAAAAAGATTCCCATGTAAATGCTACTGATTAACAAATTTCAAGTCCACAGAGACAGTATATACTGTTTTCACTTCTTTGGAGACCTTCTCCAGCCTAGGCAAATGCTCCAACAGGTCAAGCCCTAGGGGCTTTATTTTAATTTATAAAAGGTTATTTTAGTTAGATTTTATTTTATAACTGTTTTATCTGCATGTACATATCTGCATGTACCTGTGTGTGCTTGGTGGCCTCAAAGATCAGAAGAAGGCATCAGATCTAATGGAATTGGACCTACAGTTGGTTTTGAGCTACCATGTAGGTGAGAGACTTGAACCCAGGTCCTCTGCAAGAGGACCTAACCGCTGAGCAAACCCCCAGATTACAAAACTGGACATTAGTTTTGGTGTTTGCTTGCTATAGCTTCTGACAAGTCTAACAGACCAGAAGCCATGCAGATCCTAAAAGCATTATATTTGAAGGGTACTTTACAGGTGAGGAGGCAGGTCTAAGTGGAAGCAGCTTATGAATTCTAAGCTCCTGCTACTTAGCATCTAGCTCTGGGTAAGCCGCTGAAACCCTAATGATTCTACCCCATTTCCCTCCTCTGTAAAGAATGCTGTCCTGTCAGAAAAGTTGCATATTGTCATCAAGCATCTGTTGTGTGCCAGGTATTATGAAATCAGAAACAGCAGCTTTGGGAGATAGAGGTTTGGTGTATAGCAGGCTTGAGGTTAATTTGTCCTCAGCCAAGTTATTTCACCTAAGGCTTAGTTTCTTATCAGAGAAAAGGGCACCCCTACCTGGGAAGTCTAAACTGGGCAGAAATCAGAGTCTTCTGGTGGGCAGGCAGTTTAACAATGAGCTATATACAGCTCCAGCCCCATGATTTTATATTCTGTATTTTGAGGTTTTGAAACAATTTCAGAATGGATTTTGCTGCTTTGAAATATATAATTAATACATACATACATACATACATACATACATACATACATGGGCTGTAGAGAAGACTCCATGCTTAAGAGTACCTGGCTGCTCTTCCAGAGGATGTAGGTTCAGTTCTAACATCTACAAGGTAGCTCACAACCATCTGTAATTCCAGTTCCAAGACACCTGATGCCCTCTTTTGGCCTCTGTAGGCATTACATGCATGTGCCGAACAGACATAAGTGCAACAAAATATCCATACATGTAAAATAAAATGGAAAAAGAAAAAAGAAAAATAGGGCTATAGACATATCTCAGAGGCATAAATGCCTCCCAAGCACTGAGATTGAAGGTGTGGGCCACTATACCCAGCTAGAATCAAGACTTTGCTGTGTAGCTGGTAAATTCTCTGGAAGAATCTATCTTTCAATTAAGAGCACACTACAACCAGGATGGCTCATAAGAATGACAAGTAGGGGCCAGCCACAACGGCACAATGTAGAGAGACTGTCTCAAAAGCAAGAGTGACAAGGATAGACCAGTGTTCTTAACACTGGTTCTTGTGCCTCCATTTTGGACTGGATAGAGAGAATCTAAACTGGAGGGTTTCTACCTGGGCAGAGATGGTGGTGGTAAATCTATTATGAATAATCACACCTGCATCCTTATTACAAATGCCAGAGATATTATTCTGCATAGTCATTAATTTAAAAAATACACTTGTAACACTCTTCCTTCCCTTTGATTTCTAACATCCCTAGACAGACAGAAAGGACAAGCAACCTAAACTTGAAATTTAGATGCTGTCCATTCACTGGTAGGGAGAAAAAGCACTTTGGGATGTTCAGTTGAACATAGGCTTGTATTAAAACAAGACAAACCAGAAAACTGGATATGATCCTGCTCAATTCTTAAGTCTTTATTCAAATAAGATCTGAAATGCTGCCTAAGGGATGTCTGGGTAATATGGTGTTAAGGGCCTTAGGGACTTTTGTGATGTTTAACTTATGTGCTTCTGAACTTTTTAGATCATCAACTTCTTTGAGAAACAGATAAAAATCATAGAGCTTTGGGCAGGAGAGATGGCTCAGCACAGGTTCAATTCCAAGCAATCCATATCAGGTGACTCATAACCACCTGTAACTCCAGTTTCAGGGGATCCAAAGCCCTCTGGTTTCCATGGGCTTGATTGGACGTAGTGCACACAAACTCACACAAATCTTTTTTTTTCCAGACCTTCCAAAATTTCCAACTTAAAGTATGCCCAATACAAGTCACACTTGTACTCACAGACATCACTGCCAAGACATCAGCTTCAGATCTCGGCTTTATAAGTCTTCCTAACTTAATGAAGGCAGTGTGATATCTGACTTAAAAGTGAACAAGCAGCTTAATGTAAATGAATGGAAAGAGCGGGAGACAAGTAGTACGGTTGTCTAGAAGGGACAGGGTATCTGTGGTACCAGATGGGTTGGGAAAGGTGCTAAATGGCTCAGAAGCCTGATTTAAGTGACCCACTAGATTACTTGATCAATACCCAGTGTCCTTTATACAAAAGGTTAGCTGCTACTGTCTAGGGCACCACACTGGCTTTATTCAGTTGTCATGCTTGAAACAGTGTGCTTCTCCAACTGTTTATGCCCCCACACAACTGCCCGTTTCTGCGTCATCTCTGGGTATCTATATAATAATGTAATTAAAACATCATGCAGACCTATTAAAATACGGGAACTAAGACAGCTCAGCATGCTGAGGCAGAAGATGATCACAAACTTGAGGCCAGTGTGAGCTACACAATAAAAAACACAAAAATTAAATGCTTTGGAGAGACTAATTCAAGAATATGCATTAAAACCCTGCCCAATTAGGAGTGGACAAGGCAACTGTGGAAGACTGAAGTGAGTGTGTTCCAACTCTGATAGCTTCCGAAGGTCCAATCTCACCTCACTTTGAAGAAAGCCAAACTGGAAAGAACATGATCAAAGTGAGTAGCTCTCACCTAGAGTGGCATACTAGAATTACCTGGGAAACTTAAAAGGCCACCCTCCTCCCCATTCCCTTCTGATTAATGGACTGGGACACAGGCATTCATAGTCTTAAAGTTCTCGGGGTGCAGTTAATACTAGAAAAGACGAGTTAAACAATACACCAAAGACTGGTTAAGTTTACTTTCAATTGTAAGGTTTAGGATAATTCATGTACCTTAATTTTTCGATTTTGTTGGCTTTTGCAACTACCATCTACTTAGCCTAATACATGGATTTGAAACATATGACGAAGACTCCTAATACGCATCGATCTAGGCCCACACTGATTTTCAGACAAGTCTCAAGGTTGAGTTTTCTTCCAGCTGACAAGACTCAGATAGGGACTCAAAACCAGGAAACTGTGAGGACTTTTCATTTCCCGGTTGGTTTTCTCCGTAAGGCGGGGCACGAGAGTGGGGGGGGGGCAGTTGTTTGTTTGAAACCTTTCATTCTCAAATGGCAATGCTCGCCAGAAGTAAGGTCTAGTTGTATATGCCTGTTGAGGTCACCAGGAGGTAGTCATGGGGACAGGGGAAGCCCAGGAGGCAGTCTGAAGGGCCCGGAACTGGGTCAGAGAACAAAAAAGTTGCAGCACTTGGGGCGGTGAGCTCCAGGAGGCAGGTGAACCTGCATCCTCGCAGAGGGCGTCCTGACCCAACCTTTCCCATCCCCCTACACACACTCCTTAGCCTCCCCAGGTTACAACAACGCGGATTCGAAAGTCCAGGGGAGGAAAGGGGGACAGAACCCGACGACTTCCAATGGAGGATTCTCCTCCCACCGCGAGGATGGAGCTCTGAGGGTCAGAGGTGTTGCACCGGCCGGGAGGCAGGCCCAGGGGCTGGGGGGTGGGGGGGATCGGTCACTCACCACGGCGCGGCCCCGGGCGGCGGCTCCCAGCCTTGCACCGCGGGCCGGGACGGGAAGGGGGAAGAGGGCAAGGGATCCAAGAGGGAGAGGGGCTGCAGCACGCCCGACTCCTGGCACCCCAGCCACGCGAAACCCCGGACCGCCGCTGCACCCCCACCCCCGGAACGAGGCGCTCCGCCCCTACCAGTGCGGCTTGGAGGCAGGGGCGGGGCCGAGGTCGGGATTGGTGGGCGGGCATCAGCACAACGTACTGGGCCGGCCATTGGCTGCGTGTGTCCGGCAGAGGTCCGCGATTGGCTGCGGAAACCCGGTCACTGTAGGCGCGTGGGGCTGGGAACACGTCTGCCTGGGCTCGGCGCTTGCTTCAGACCTCCACCCTGTGGTCCTTCCGAAGTTCTTTACTGAACTGTCCCCGGGTCCCCCAGGAAGCCCTTCGGAAGACCTTTTAAAACATCTACCTGGACCAGTCTTAAACTGGAGCCCAAGTGCCACCAGCAGCTTAAAGCCAACCAGAATGTGCACAAGGAGGATCAGATTTTTTTTTTTTTTCGAGACAAGGTTTTTCTGTGTAGCCCTGGCTGTCCTAGAACTCACTCTGTAGACCGGGCTGGCCTCGAACTCAGAAATCCGCCTGCCTCTGCCTCCCAAGTGCTGAGATTAAAGGCGTGCGCCACCACCGCCCGGCTAAGGATCAGATGTTTAGCCCCCAGAAAGATGAGCATCTTAAGTACCTGGAGACTTCTGCCACTTCTGAGGTCAATGTGGTGAAAGTGTTCTCAATGACGAAATACTCTGGGTTCTGCTGTTTGGGTGTAACAAGATGTGCTGTTTACCATACTTCCCACAGGGTATGAAGTTCTCAACCAAATTTAGAATATTTAGGTTTTCCCCTCTTACTTGAAACAGCACTTCTGAAGTGACTTGTGTTGTTGAAATTTGAAAAGGCCCAATCTTGGTTATTTAGGTCACCTAAAAGGCAGTATCTGTCTTTGCTTGTATTCTCAGACCTCACCATTGACTCTTCATTACCTACGGTCGCATGGATTTTTCTTGAAAAGAACAAATGGAAGCTGAAAAGATGGCTCAGAGGTTAAGAGCACATGCTGCTCTGGCAGAGGACCTGAGTTAGGTTCCCAGCACCTACATCACAGTCACCTGTAACTCCAGGTGGTCTGAAGCCCTCTTTTAGACCTTGTGAGCACATGCACTGACCACACACATCCCATGTGGTTCCCCCCACACCCATAAGTTTAAAAAATAAATCTTAACAAAAACTCTAGCCAGGCAGTGGTGGCGCATGCCTCTAATCCCAGCACTTGGGAGGCAGAGGCAGGCGGATTTCTGAGTTCGAGGCCAGCCTGGTCTACAAAGTGAGTTCCAGGACAGCCAGAGATACACAGAGAAACCCTGTCTCGAAAAACAACAACAAACAAACAAACAAACACTCTAAATGGCTATCAAAAATGGCCAAAGAGATGACTTCATTCAAGTATAGCTTGGTGAATGGGGTGTGTGTGTGTGTGTGTGTGTGTGTCTGTCTGTCAGTGTGTGTGTGTGTGTGTCTGTGTTTTCCAGACAGTGTTCCTTTCTGTAGCCTCAGCTGTCCTGGAACTTGATCTGTGGTGGACCAGGCTGGCCTCAAACTCAGAGATCCATCTGCCTCTGTCTCCTGAAATCTGGGATTATAAACTTGCACCACCACTGGCGCCCAGCTGGTGAATCAGACTTTAACTGGGTTACTTACAGAAGTGTGAGCAATTTATCAGTGGCTGTACTAATGAATTAAGTGTCTCCCCCTCATACCAACAACTGTTAACTGCTTATACACCCTCAGGGAATGGAGGGAGCCTTGTGAGCTCTTCCCCCAACAACCTCCCTGGGTGTTTCTGTAAGGTGTGGATGGGGCCTCATGAGCACAGTGGCGCTGGCTTTAATTGTGTGGATCTCCTTGCAGGTAACCACACACAGTCTGAATTCAGGAATGGACAGTTTTACCATTCACTAAGGACTGTTTTCAGTTATATCTGGTTGCGTGTTTCTAGTAGAACCATTTTGTAGGAAAGCCAGTCTTTGGTCCTTGACCTGTCAGAACTGTGATGTTTGTGGTCATGGCCATCCATTTTCCTAACAGTTGTGTAATGTGGAAATTTTGAGTATGTTCTGTGTGTGGCATAAAATTGTGAATTGGTGGAACTGAAGGATTCTGAGCATTTGATTGTTATGAGAGGTCTTAGGGAAACTTGCCAAGTGTGAGGCTGGAACATCACTGGGATAAGTTCAAAGAAAAACAATGTGTAGCTCTTCACTTGCGTACATGAACACAGAGTGACTTTTCAGAGTTTGGGTACGTGAACACAATATATGGCTCTTTTTGGGTATGTGTGATAAGAATCAGATTGTCTGTGTCCTCTGCGCCTCGATCTATAATATCTGTTGTGAGTAAAAAGAACATTTGCTGATCTTCCAAGGACTACTGTTTGATTCCGGCACTCGGCACTCAACGGATGGCTCACAACCAACTTGAAACTCCAGTTGCAGGAGATCTAACGCCCTCTTCTGGCCCCTGTGGGCACTGCATGCATGTGGTACACAGACATATATATCACAGAATACTCAAACATTTCAAAGTAAAAATAATCAAGAAAGGGGGTTGGTGGGAGGAAAAAAACCATAAAAAGAAAACCCCCGTGACCTGGTTCTGGAGCAGTGAGGCCAAAGGCTTACTGTGAGTTTGAACTTCCAGATTTAGAAGTTGGTGTAGACCTTGGTGTGAAAATTACTGAGCAGTCATCCAAACTCAATTATGAAAAAGAACCTGCCTTTAGCAGGGTAAAAGCCTTTGTAACTCTTCCAGGGCTCATGGCACCCTCAAGAGATGTTAATGCCCCATCTTTGGTTGCCCCATTTTTCTCAGGCTTGCAAGATGTCTCAGCAGTAAAGGCGCCTGCTACCAAGCCTGATGGCTGGAGTTGAATGCCATCAGTTTGGTTCCTAAATCCCACATGATGGAGAGAACTGACTCCAGAAAGTTGTCCTCTGACCAAAGTCTCACCAGTAATGGCCCTCTCTCAGAATGTCTTTAAAAACCTTCAAACTGAACATCCCTTCCTTCTACTTCCTCTAGGCTTCAATATCTGTCCTCTGGACTCCCTTGTACTATGGTTTTTTCTTCTTCTTCTTTTTTTTTTTTTTTTTTTTTTTTGAGACAGGGTTTCTCTGTGTAGCCCTGGCTGTCCTGGAACTCACTCTGTAAGTGAACATAACCCTGTGTTCACTTCTGTCAACTGGTTGCCCGCTCTGCCTCTTGACCTAAGGTGGACTTTAAAAAAGATTTTTTATTTATGTGAAGAGGGCATTGGATACAATATACAGATGGTTGTGAGCCACCATGTGGTTGCTGGGAATTGAACTCATGACCTCTGGAAGAGGGTCCAGTGCTCTTAACCCCTGAGCCATCGCTCCAGCCCCCATAGGGTCTTTTAAAGAAGCCTATTTTTCCTTGTGTACCCCCACTATGTTTTGGCCAGGCACTTGTGGACATAAATGGCTTTTAATGTTGAGACTGCGTTAGTGCAATGAGGAAAGGGATTGGAGGCAAACAATAGGCAAGCAACAGAAAATACAGCTCAGCATCAAAGCAGAGATGTTTGAGATCTCTGCCAGCCTGCAAAGAGCTCTAGGTTTTGGAATGGAACCCTTGAAAATGAAACGAGTTTTGTATCTGGTTTCTTAGCAAGGAAATGTGGAACGGAACAATGTCCTTAGTGAATGGTAAAGCTGTCCATTCCTGAATTCAGACTGTGTGCGGTTACCTGCAAGGAGATCCACACAATTAAAGCCAGCGCCACTGTGCTCATGAGGCCCCATCCACACCTTACAGAAACACCCAGGGAGGTTGTTGGGGGAAGAGCTCACAAGGCTCTAGGTGGGAGCCCTAGCACTGAAAACAGAACATTCACAAAAATAAATTCAATCAATCAATAAAATAAAAAAGAAAGAAAAGGTATGAGACACTTCATTTCTGCCATTTTGTCCTGGCATCTGTAGTCTAACACCTTACACCATATATGAAGGAAATGGTCCATATTCTGAGTTTGGCAAAAATATTGTTTGTCTTAAAACATGTTCTCAACAGTAGCCAAGGCTCACCTGCTGGGCTAGCCTTGAACTCCGGGCAATCCTTCTCTATTGGCCTCCTGAGAGCTAGAATTACAGGTGTGAGCCATTATGTCTGGTCTAAAAATATTTATAACATAATCACTGAAACAGACCCCAGACCTTGACACAACTGACTCCATGATGGAAGTGCCATTCAGGCTGTGAGATTCAGCATGAAGACAGCACCTCCTGCCAAAACTAAAACAAAGACCTAATTCATCAAAGTCGATATAGTTGTGGGAAAGTCTCAAGATATACTAACCTTGCTTTTTAGCTTTTTTAGTTCCACTTCTAACTGTTCTTGTTAACTGAAGTACATCAACTGAAGACATGGTTTTGTGCTTAAAAGCTCAGTCTGAGAAAGGATCAGAGCTATATTGGGGCCCTGAATACACAGTACACTCACCAGCTGACTGACAGACTTCCTATGGGCTTAAACCCGTGTCTGGGCAGTCTTCTATGGTGGATACTCCACAACAATTACAAGTTGTAAAGATATTTTTTAAAATTACCATAACCTAAAAATCAACATGCTAGAAACCCTTTTTTGCTTGTTTATGTTTCCATATACAGGATTTTTCTATAGCCTTGGCTGTGCTGGAACTAACTGTAGACCAGGACGGCCTCAAACTCAAGAGATCCAACTGCCTCTGCCTCCCCAGTGCTGGGACTAAAGGCACGCACCACCATGGTTCAGCATCTTTTTTTTTTTGTTTTGTTTTTCGAGACAGGGTTTCTCTGTGTAGCCCTGGCTGTCCTGGAACTTACTCTGTAGACCAGGCTGGCCTCGAACTCAGAGATCCACCTGCCTCTGCCTCCCAAGTGCTGCGATTAAAGGCATGCGCCACCACCGCCCGGCATGGTTCAGCATCTTATTCTTCACAGTATTATTTACTTGTTCTATGAAAAGGCTATCAGTGCAGCAGGATGGGCACAGCTCAGTGGGTACAGCTCAATGGGTACAGGCACCTGCTGCCAAGCCTGATGACCTATGTTTGATTCTCCATAGAACCACACCCTGGAAGAAGGACGCCATTCCAAAAAGTTGTCTCTGCCTCTTTGTGTAGGTCTTGAACACACACAAATAAGCCAGGTGTGGTGGTGCATACCTTTAATCCCATTGCCCAGGAGGAAGAGGTAAGTGGATCTCTGTGAGTTTGGGGCCAGCCTGGTCTACATAGTGAATTCCAGGACAGCCAGGGCTATATATAGTGAGACATCGTGTCAAACAAAAAACAAAAAACAAAACAAAAAAGTTCAATCGGATTTTTTTGTATCCAAACATATAAAAAAAAATTGTTTGCCAGGTAGGTAATTTTTCATCAGCTTTTTAAAAACTATAGCTTATTTGCATTTTTCCCATTACATAAAAGTTTGCTTTATGCCCAATCTTGTATTTATTTTTTTCTTAAAAGTTGTATACTTTGGGGACACAGAAGTCTAACTCTACTCTGTAACCAAATGACCAGGTTCAGTTTCCATCCAGTTTTCCGTGTATCCTCTCCTAAGAAATGCCAGAGTTCAAGGGAGCTAGAAGGCTGAATAATCAGAAGTGCAAGTGCTGGGAATGTGGGATGGATTTGAAGTAGTAAACACTGCATTAAGGCTCTCTGTGAAAGAAAGAGTTCACACGGACCCATCACCAAACTAAGATGTCCAAGCTGGGAAAGAGGCTAGGACCACAGATCCTCTGCACAGCCTCCACCTACCTCTCCCTGGGTGTCTGGTCCTCATGCTGAGTCTTCCTTCATATATGGTATCACTTTCAAAACGTACTGAGTGGCGCTCTGCAATGACGTCACAGCTTGACTATTATGATGTAATGAGGAGGCCCACGACTATGCTCCAACTAGTGTCGGTGTTCTGAGTCTCATGCAACACTCAAGGATGAAGGAAGCCACTGTGAACTGAACCATGAACAACTGTATAAAGGCGTACTGATTGTTATAGAGAAGTTAGTTTTTGAGTAAAACTAGTTCCTCATACCAAAGCCCCTGATCTGACCTATATTTAGTGAAGGAAACATCACACCTCTATTTGACTTCATGCTTATTGTGCACTGTTTGCAGTACCCAATAATGCAAGACATTCCAGGTGTGCCAGGACTGTTGTGACCAAAGTCGTGGAAATGCTGTAAAGCCCGTCAGCAATGTCCCTCTATAAATCACAGAAAACAATCGCTGCTTTCCACAAGAATTCCTTCCAGGTCTAAGTCCTTCTAGAAAACAACTATTCATTCTATTATTTGCCTGAAACACACTGAAAAACATTTCATTCTAACGTCTACCCTACATCCTATGACTTTCCTTAGGATTACACTACAGACTAGGGCTTCCCTATCAGGTCTGCTGTTGTCTCGTCACACTGTGGCTGGTCCCGTTATTAATCACTCACATGTGTGGGAACCAGCTCTGTTAAGACCTGATCCTTCTCAAGGATTTCCTCAAGATTTCTGTCCAGCCATTCTGGATTAGAAGTCCTTGCTTTTCTTCATCATACTGCTCTTTGCTTCAGGGTTGCCTTTGATAAGCATGAAAACTTATGTTTGCACTGCCTGAAAATTGGAATATAACTTAGTCCCCAAACGATGAAGCATCTCGACCTAAGAAGAAATTAGCTTCTCCCAATCTGGTCTCTAACTGCACCAAGAGCTAGTGCTGGGTGCCAGACAGCTAGAGCTTGGCCCTCTGAACTTTCCCACAGTCAAAAATGATAAAGGGATCTGATTGCAGTGTCGGGGTCAGGGTTGCCAACCCCTCTGTACCTCTCTCACACCCAACTTTTACATGGTCCAAGACTCCAGGAGGGCTGTGAAGATAGCTCAGGGGGTAGGGGTACTATGTTATATAGTTTCATAAAACTATCACCTTGACACCAGCTAAAGGCATCTGAGAGGACAGAACCTCAACCAAGAAAATGCCTCATTTGATCCTGGCACTCGGGAGTCAGAGGCAGGTGGATCTCTGAGTTGGAAGCTAGCCTAGTCTACAGAGTGAGTTCCAGGAAAGCCAATGTTACACAGAGAAACCCCTTCTCAAAAAAAAAAAAAAAAAAAAACCAACAAAACAAAAACGATCAGGTAGGAAGGAAGGAAAGAAGGAAGGAAGGAAGGAAGGAAGGAAGGAAGGAAGGAAGGAAGGAAGGAAGGAAGGAAGGAAGGAAGGGGAGGGAAGGGAGGAAAAGAGAAGAGAAAAGAAAATGCTTCCATAAGTAAAAGCCTGTAAGACATTTTCTTAATTAGTGATCAATGGAGGAGACCCCAGCCCATGCAGATGGTGCCATCCCTGGGCTGGTGGTCATGGGTGGTGCAGGATGTTTGATCACATTGTGAATCCCAAGATTATGTTATTTACTGAAAAAAAAAAACCTGTTTCTAGTTGTGGTGTGGCCCAACTAGAGCACACACCTTTAATCCAAGGGCTTTCCACTTGAATATTTTAAACAGGATTAAATTAAGTCCACCTTAGGTCAGGGGGCAGAGCAGGCAACCAGTTGACAGAAGTGAACATAGGGTTATTTTTAAAACACAGTAAATAAGAGAGAGCCAGGAGGACAGAGATGCACAGGAAGTAGAAGGGAGGGACACTCTATTTGAAGAGTTTGTTGAGACAGCATATAGAAAAAGACCTTTTGGGTTGACAGCTATGGAGAAAGGTCAGTTGGGTGCTTTCTCTGCCTCGATCCTGAATCTTCATTGATAAAATCTAATGATTGAAATTTTGTTAAAAACAAAACCTGAGTTCTATAAAGAAAGCAGGTTGGGCAAACCATGAGGAGCAAGCCAGTAACCAGCACCTTCCATGGCCTCTGCATCAGCTCCTGCCTCCAGGTCCTCGTCCTGTGTGAGTTCCTGTCCTGACTTCCTTTGGTGATGAACAGTGTTGTGTAAGTGTAACTGAATAAACCCTTTTCTTCCCAGCTTACCCTTTGGTCACAGTGTTTCACTGCAGCAGTAGAAACCCTAAGGAAGACAGATACTTGTGACTTAAAGTTTAAAGACCCTCAGGAGAGGAAAAAAGCTGACTCCCCCAAATTATCCTCTAACTTCCACAAGTGCCCTCTAAGTAAATAAAAATTATTACATAGCAACTAAGTTTGGTGGCTCAAGCTTGTCATCCAAGATGAGACAGAATTATGAGTTCAAGGTCAGCCTGGATTACATAGGACCTGGCCAGCCTGAGCTATAGAACAAGACTTGCAAAAAACTAGACAAATAAAAGCAAGAGACGAGGTGGGGAAGGGAATCTTACTCTCAACTCTCCCCGTTCTTCTCCCAAAGAATACTTCTAGCTTCCTCCCTGATTCTCTAATGTTATTTATTTGTTTATTTATTTAGGTTTTTCAGGATAAGAGTTTGTGTAGCCCTGGCTGTCCTGGAACTGGCTCTGTAGACCACGCTAGTCTTGAACTCACAGAGATGTGCCTGCTTCTGCCTCTGGAGTACTGGAATTATGGGATTAAAGACATGCACCACCACTGCCCAGCTGTCTCTGATTAATTGTATTTCCAATGCGGTTTTGTACCTGCATGCAGGCAGCTGCATGGGGAAGCCGAAGTGAGGTACAATACCAACAGGCTTCCGGCTGGCACAGTGCACAGGGCTGCCCTGAGGGGCTGGAGAGCAACTTGGGGAGGGTCACAGAAGAAGCTCATTTTCTCTCCACGTTAGGTACCCAGTACTGTAGTACCCATTCTACCTATTTACAAAGGTCAATACTCTTTAACTTTACCCAAGGAAGCTCAAGGCTGGCAACAGAGACCGTACCGGTCTGTGTAGAAGGAAGGGTGCTAGCAGGGGGAAAAGGTTGAAGATGGTACAAGAAAAGAAGGATTTTTTTTTTTTTTTTTTTTTTTTTGTGAGACAGGGTCCCTCTATGTAGCCCTGGCTGTCCTGAAACTATGTAGATAAGGATAGCCTCAAAATTCACAGAGATCCACCTGTCTCTGCTTCCTGAATGGTGGGATTAAAGCTCTGCCAGCTCAGAAGGAACCTTTTATATTAACCTTTGTCCTTGCCATAACAATCATGGGATTGAGATATGGTGGTCAGGAGGCCCAAATGTTAAGTTCAATCTCTGCAGTACACTGACATGTCATGATGCTGCTGAAGTCACTTCCTATTTCTGGATTTGTGTTTTCTGGAAAGGAACCCTGGGATCTCCAGAGACAAGGCTTTCATGTTTCTGACTGTGTATGAATGGCACGCATCCAAAGGAGCTCCCAACACAAGCCAGAAACAAGAATGTGGGAATGAAGCTGGAGCTCCTTATGAAGGAAATGGGCAACATTCTTAAAGAGAAAGTTTGGCATGGTAGCACAGAAATCCTAGCCCTCGAAAGAATGAGGCAGGAGTGTTTCAAACTTGAGACCAGGCTGGGCTAAGCAGCAGGACCATGTCTCAAGATCAAAATATCAAAAAGGAGATGAGAGAATGAAAGAGCCAGGTGAAGGATTTCAAGGCAGGCAGCTCTACGGTACTTTCTGATGACTAGACAAAGAGGAAGGGTGTTCCTGTTGGAGTTCAAGGATAGAAGTGCTCTCTCAGGACACTTCCCAGCACATAGGAACCATAAAGAAAGCCCTACCAGTGTCTTATGCAGGCCTCCTAAAGTTACTCACAGCAAGCAAACACTATAGCCCATGTGTGGAGTGAGGCGGCGAGGGGCTGGGAGTGGGAGCTGATGACTGCAGTTCTCTGTGGGCATACTCGCTTTCCTACAGGCACTGTTTAAAAAAAAAAAAAAAAAAAAAAAAAAAAAAAAGTGGGTGAATCTTGGAAAGAACAGCATGCCATAGGGCTGGAGAGATGGCTCAGTGGTTAAGAACACTGACTGTTTTTCCAGAGGTCTGAAGTTCAATTCCCAGCAACCACATGGTGGCTCACAACTATCTGTAATGGGATCTGATGTCCTCTTCTACTGTGTCTTAAAGACAGCAACAGTGTTCTCCCATATGGAAGAAAGAAAGAAAGAAAGAAAGAAAGAAAGAAAGAAAGAAAGAAAGAAAGAAAGAAAGGAAAAAGTGTGCCAGAAGCAAAGGAGTCCCAGCAAAGGAGTCTCACTTGACTTGTGGGTGGCAGGGTTTCAATTCTGCTTCTCTAGCCCAGTTCAAGATAAGAAAAGGAAAAAAACATTTTTTTTTTCAATTTTTCTAGACAGGCTCTCACTATGTAGTCCCGGCTGTCACAGACTGTAGACTAGGCTGGCCTGAAACTCAGAGATCTGCCTGTCTCCGCGTCCTTTTTTGTCCTGGGATTAAATGCATGAATCACCACACCTGGTGAAAGAGGGAGACTCTTAAACTCACATGCCAGGGAAGTGACATCCGAGTAGGAAAGGTCTTCTTGGAATCTCAAAAGGAATATGTACACAAACAACACTCATAGCAGCCCTTTCCTGTTTGACAAGGCTCTCAGTACACTGGTATCCTTGATAGTCCAGGCCTAACCTTGGGGACTAGAGAACCATTATCATCACCTTGTCCTCAAGTGCTGCAGCCGTTCAATAAACAAGATGCTGGGCAGTGGTGGTGCACCTTTAATCCCAGCACTCAGCAGGCAAGGCAGGCAGAGCTCTGAGTTCAAGGCCAGCCTGGTCTATAGAGTGAGTTCCAGAAGAGCCAGGGCTATACAGAGAAACCTTGTCTGGAAAAACAAAACAAAACAAACAACAAACATAAAAACCCAAACTATAAGATTCCTGTTCTATATAGCTGAGGATAGGGGTGTGAATGAGCCAGGGTACCTCTTACAGAGAAAGCTCAGGATGACCTATGGTTCCCCAGCCTAAGGAATACTCACCCACTTGGTCCCAGGGAGGAAGCCCAGCAAAGACCACCTAGCAGTTACTCCAAGTTTAGAACCATTCCCAATTAAATATCAAATAATTTACCTGGGCACGGGTAATGAGTGTGGAGGGAGGGAAGGAGGCACACCCAATGGTATGGAGGGTTGGCCAGAGCCAGGACAGAAGTCCGCTGTATGGAAACCTGGCATTTCAGTAGGTTCCAAGTTCTCTAGCAGGCAGGTGGGACACTGCCTTGCTGACCCTGCAGAGTTGGAATGCTGGCACAGGAGACAGCAGGGGGAAAGTCTGGGGCCCTTGGAGGACAGGAAGGCACAGCATAATGAGGAACGATGGTCTTTCCCTACAGTAAATGATAGATATATGTTTTTAATTTTGTTCTTAAAGAAAAAAAATACATACCATGGATACACACAGACTGTGAGACTTCCTGGGCTCACAATCCTACAATCCTGAACAAATTACTGAGTTTAGGCTCACTGCTGAAACACGGATACGAATACTCAAGTCACAGTGCCTCTTTAAACATGCATATAAAACACTTAGCACACACAAGTTAAATGGGACCTGTTACTATTGTTAATATGATGTAACAATAACACACATTAAGGATAATGTCACAACGCCTGAACCTCAACCCAGTCTCCCTGGGTTCCTTGGTGAAGACTAGAGAGTGCATTGTTTGGGAGTTTCCAAGACAGTACTTCCTTTTACTTTGCTGAACCTGAAGGTGTCCACAGATGCATCCAACTGTCTTCTTCACAAGGTAAGATGTGTAAATGGACATTTATCTGAGGCATGACCAGAGGGTGGTCATGTATGTGTAGGTACCTGTCAGAGAAGAGGGGAAGTGAGAAACTGTTCAAAACCATGGTAATGGAAAAGGGTGTGGGAAGCCAGTTACCTGGGAGGTCCTTGTTCAACTGTGACATTAGGAATTCTTTCCCCTTTAGAGAGGTGTCTGAGGAAGGTGGATCAACTATGGCCTTAGAGGAAAGAAGCTACAGCTCCCATCCATCTCAAGGGAAAGGGGATGTCCAGCAGAGGCCAACATAGGTAAAGAGAGGAAATAAAGGTGAGTGTCTTACATGTTCAAAGAATCAAGTGGTTGGAAGGGAGAAAGGCAAGGAAAATAACCAGCAAGCCTGACTCCTGCCTCAGGAAGGGTGTGAAGTGTGAATGGCAATCACATTGGACTCCATGTTTTCTATTTCATTGGCTCAGAGGATGGTTCAAACTGCCACCTTCTGGTGCCATTTCATTCTCAAATGGTTCTCTCTCGTTTTCTATCTCTTATATCCATAATCCTCTGTCCTCCAGAGTTCCAACACACTCTCATTCTGGGGCTCCCAAGCCACACTTTCCCTAACAGCTGTACTCTTCTCCAGTTTCTCTGGGAACACAGACTGAAGTCTGTGGCGGCAAGAGCAAAATCCAAAGGGCACAGGGTGAGCTATGGCTTGGGAGCCATACACTGAGGCTCTCTGCTGGCTGCTGCCTGGGTCCTGGATCATTTGAATTACGCTCATCTGCAGCCACTGGCTCAGAGTGCTGGGTAAGTCTTGTTTCTTCTTCTTCTTCTTTCAATTTTCTGAGAGTCAAATGTAGCCCAGGATAGCTTGGTAATCATATGTAGCACTGGCTGCCCTCAAACACAAAACAGTCTTCCTAGGTGTGCCACAAGACACTTGGCTTGCTGTGTGGTCTTTAACTGTAGCACTAGGTTGAAAGATGTGGTTTCTAATCTATACTGTGCCATGAATAGACCATAAAAGGCCAAAAAAGTAGCCCTAAGAGCATAGTGGGTCACACCAATAACCCCAACACAGCAGAGGCTAGGGCAGGAGGGGTGTACATTGGAAGCCAGCCTGGGCTAGAGACCATGTTGAGAGACAGAGGGGGTGGGGGAAGAGGTAGCCTTAAGAAAGAAATAGAAAGATAACCTAAAGAAAGAAAGAGAGAAAGAAAGAAGAGTAGCCAAGAGAAATAAAGGAAGGAAGAAAAGAAAAAGAAAAGAAGTCCTGGGATGGAGAGATGACTCAGAAGTTAAGAGCACTGACTGCTTTCCCAGAGGTCCTGAGTTCAATTCCCAGCAACCACATGGTGGTTCACAACCATCTGTAATGGGGATCTGATGCCCTCTTCTGGTGTGTCTGAAGACAGCTACAGTGTACTCATATAAATAATAATAAATAAATCTTAACAACAACAACAAAAAAATAGTCCTAAGAAAAGGTAGCCAGAAGAAAGGTAGCCTTAAGAAAGAGAGAGAAGGGGAAGGAGGAGAAGGAGAGAAGGAGGAGGAGGAAGAGCAGGAGGAGGCTCTAGGGAACCACCTAACTCCACTTTCTCACAGAGGAAAACGGAGCCCAAAGACAAAGAAATCAGCTCAATCACACAGATCCTCAGTGGTTTCCTCTTTTTAAGAGGCACAAAGAATAAATCAGTAGGGATTTTCGTGATTCACTGTCCCTTGACATAAAGTGCTTGGAGGTTTTAAGAGGACACCCAGAAAAGTAAGGCTGGCTTTCATTTTTCTGGAAGCCTATGTGAACCCCTTCCTTAGATGCCTCACTATTTGGCTACAAGGGCATGGTAGGAATTACTTTTGCCACAGTCGTTGCTTGCCTGGTGGCTGAAGGAACTCAAAAAGAACAAACTGCCCCCCCCCCCCCCCCCCCCCCCCCCCCCCCCCCGCAATCCCTGTCCTTGAAGACTGAAGCCACCAACTGCTGGGAGACAAGGGAATCCTGTCATACTGCCAGAGGGGAATGGTCAAATTCCTGGGGTTAAGCAAGGCAATTTCGGCTCAGATGAAGCTAGGATGGGCAGGATACAGGGACGTGGGGTGGTTAAGGCCAGTTAGAGGGAAGCAATCCGAATGACTTCCTGGGCTGGACTTTATACATCAAGGCTCCTCAATCCATAAAGCTTCCCAGCCCAAGGAGGCTTCTTGACCTTTCAAGTCCCTTCCACTTATGCCCACCTGATGTTATCCTCCCCAATCTCTTGAGTTTCACAGGCGGTTTCCAGCCACCTCTGCTTGACTCTGGTACCGCTCTCCGCCCATCTGCCAATTGTGGTTCGCTGGTTCCTGGCGCCACAGCCTCCCCCCACGCCTGGTTACCCCCGCTTTTTCCCTGCTGTGGCCTGTAGGAGCCTAGTCTCAAATAAAATGGATCCAGCCCTGGGGCTCCGCGGCTCCGGCACCGCCAGGGTGCTCGGGCCCAAGAAGCGCGTAGTCACGGCCGCCGTTGTTGTCCCAGAACTCGCGGCCGGTAACCCGGTAGCGAAGGGCGAAGAGCAACGCTCCGCCGACCGGAGGCGCGGGCAGGCGGAAGGCGAAGCGGTCAGCCCGAGGCGGGGACGGAGCAGGACCGGCGTAGGAGGCGGGCGATTCCCGCAGGCTGCGCCAGCCGTCCGCGCTCCAGCGCACGCTCACACGCTTCTCGTAGGCCAGGTCCAGCACGCGCGCGCTCCCGGCCACGCCCAGAGGGCCCGCATCTGCGCGCTCCAGGCAGATGCGCTGCGCCTGCAGCCGGGCGGCGAAGCCGGGATCCAGGGCTGGCTCCAGGGCGACGCGCGCCTCCTGAGGAGAGAGGGCGGGGAGGCAGGTCAGGGCGGGACTCCCGAGGGAGAAGGCTGTGGCCCGGGGGCGGGGCACGGCAGGGCGCCTACCTGGAGGCTGCGGGCGCGCGGCGGGCACGGCGCGAAGTGGCGCAGGGCGTCCCTCTGCAGTTGCACCTGCACGTGTCGGGGAACCCGAGGCGGTTCCCCCGGGCGGAAGCGCCGGACCACGGCCAGCTCCAGCCCCAGCGCGTCGGCGAAACGCACTCTCTTGCGAGTGTCAGGGCTGCGGCTGCGAGCTGTCCGCGCCCCGCCACCACCCGCGGGCGCAGAGCGGGCCCTGCGCCCCCGACCCGGAACGTGAGCCCGCGAGCGGGCGCCCGGCCGGGTCCCGCCCTCCCCGGGCTCCTCCTCCGACTCCTCCTCGAGGCTGGGCCGCTGGCTGCGGTAGTACGCGCGCTCGGTCAATGCTGCTATAAAGCTCAGGTTGCGGGGGATGTCCGTGCGCGGTGGCCGCTCGTGGGACATGTCACCCCTGCGCCCCAGCGGGGCCAGCGCTCAGTGCCCGGCGCGTCCTCACTCTCCTGCCGGCTGTGTCCGCGCATAAGGTGTAGGGCTGCTCGGCAGCTGCTGGCTGCGGACTCTCCTTGCTGTCACCCCGCGTACCCGGCCTACTCGGTTTCCTTGACCATCTTTCCCTTCCTTTGGCGGCCAGCCCCGGTGTCAGACTATGCGTCCTGCTTGCTTCCAGCTCTCTGCTCTGAGCGTGCGCTCAGCGGCGCTCACCCTTCGGTTCTGCGGGCCTCGCTGACCGGGCCCCCGCCCACAGCCCTCTGACAGGTGGCTGGTATCTATCTTCTTTGCTGCACCAGGGGGCGGGACTGCCTCCATCCTTGGGGTCCCAGATGAATTACTCCTGTATAAGAAGGGTTAAAGCAAGAAAGGGGCGGGAAAAAATTTTAAATGCTAAGGGTTTAACTCTCCTTAGAGCTCAGTGTTTTCTTAAACCCAGGCTACAAGTTTGAGACCCGGATGGCGATGGGTGTAGTTATAGAAAAGGCATGAATCCTAGGTAAGAATCCTAAGTAGAAGACTCAAAAGGATGAGCAGTGACATACTGGCTCACTGGCTAATGAGAAAAGAAATGAGAACACTTAGCTTCCAGTCCTATGTTCCCTGCTGTTGTGTGACCTTGAGAAAGGAATAACTTCTCTGGACCTTGGTTTTCTCACTCATTAAACAAACAAAACAAAGTAGTTCTGATCTCTAACTGTAAATCTCTTCAAGCATGAAGACTGTTTCTGATTCATGGCAAGTCTTCCAGTTATTGAGTTGAGTGTCCAAGAAGGACACGGGACAGGCTATTTTCCATTTTATTTTTGAAGAATACACTAGTGACAATGATATGTAAAATGTTTTCTAACTTCTTTACTGATTTTTTTTTACAAAGATTTGTTTCATTTTTAATTATCTGTATGGTGTTGGGGGTTATGTAAGCAGAAATGCAGGTACCCACAGAGACCAAAAGAGGACATCAGATAGCCTGGAACTGGCATTACAGATAGATGTGAGCTGGTATACGTGGGTGCCGAAAATACACTAGGGCCCTTTGGGAGAGTGGTATGTACTCTTAACTGCTGAGCCGTTGCTCCGGCTTTTTATGGAGCTTTATACCACAGAAGACTAGGCATTGTTAGAGTATTTATAATTGTTACAAATATTACAGATGAGAAAATTGAGAGGGAAAAGATCCTTGCCCAGTGAGTGTCACAGAGTTAGCAATTGTTGAGCTAGGATTAGGACCTCAGCAGCCAAACTCTAGAGTAGACTCTCCTAATCATTTAGTTGTATACAACATTAAAATGTAACTAACAATAATGATAATGCTAGTATTTTTATTAGATGATTATGTTAGCATCTAATATAGAAGTGGACAATATAGGGCTGGAAAGGTGGCTCACTGGTAAGAGCATGCACTGCTCCAGGGGATCTGGTGCCATTTTCTGGCTCCAAGGACACCTGCACTCACATAAGCATAACTCCTACTTGGACACACACGAGCACGTAATTAAAATTAAAAAAAAAAATTAATGGGCTGGCCATGGAGGTTCACTCCTTTAATCCCAGGACTTGGGAGGCAGGAACAAGATCTCTGTTTAAGACCAGCCCGGTCTACAGAGTGAATTTCAGGAGAGCTGGGGCTACACTGAAAAACCCTGTCTTGAAAACCCAAAATAAATAAACAAATAATTAATTAAATAACTAAATAAATAATAAAATGGGGCCAGACATAGTGGTGCAGGTACATACCTTTGATCTCAGCACTCAAGAGGCAGAGGCAAGTAGATCTCTGTGAGTTCCAGGGCAGCTATGGCTATGTAAAGAGACCTTGTCTTAAAAAAGAAAGAAAGAAAGAAAGAGAGAGAGAAAGAAAGAGAGAAAGAAAAGACAAGAAAAAAATTTTAGAGTACAAATAAAATCTCCAAATGTATTTATTTATTTGCAGTGTTGGGGTTTGAACCCGGGGCCTTATATATGCAACACACTCACTGAGCTCAGGAAGTCTCTAAATGTTTAACAGGATGGCTTAACAAAACAATGCAACTATACAAGGGATTCAACTGGGCATAAACAGTGAGATGGCTATGTTGTTATTGTACAGTTCATTCCTGTGTGTGTTTCACAGCAGCATTAAACAGCATTAGCTAGGACTCACTTTAAAAACCATATTGAGTTGTGTTTCTTATTTCACACATATAATGCATGAACATATTTTGTGCCTTAAGCTGCAAAATAATTTGTCAGTGTTGGTGGTTGCTCGGGATGATCAGTGGAAGAAAAAAACCACTACAGGATGAATTCAGGCTTCTTAGCAATAGGGGAACTGTCTCTGTTGGACTGAGCCCAACAGCCTCCTACAAGTTCTTTGTTGTTGTTGCTGCTGCTGTTGCTTCTGTTGGTTTTTGTTTTCTGAGACAGAGTTTTTGTGTGTACCTCTGGCTGTCCTGGAACTCACTCTGTAGATCAGGCTGGCCTCAAACTCAGAGATCCCCCTGCCTCTGCTTTCCAGAGTGTTGAGACTAAAGGCATGTTTGCACCAGTACACTCAGTTTAGAAACTCTTTTTATGGTTATACAAAAGGACCTTTAACAAGTCGATTTCCTCACACCAAAACTTCTTATCTGATCTATAGGCTATCTTGAAAGACCTAGCACCTACGTAATTCTCAGCCATAGGAGACTTCCTGGTTTGCCACACCCTCTCCAAAGCTAAGAAACATTCAGAGGAATAGCCCCATAAAATCTCAGGTTACAACTGCTGACAAAAGGCTACTTAAAAGCTTAGGTGCCATCATTCCTGATTCCTGCCAGATACCAACAGTTTGGCTAAAACATTATTCTGTAACAATAATTGTACACTGATTAATATTACAATCAGGCAGTTTAAGGGATCCTCCTTGCATTGAAGTAAAACCAAGGAGATTCCCCTGTAGTATATGGACTGGAGTTTATGGCAGAGACTCTATTGCCTTGTCTACAGCTGGAGCTACCCATGTTCAGCTTTGCATCATGGGGCTGGGAAGATCTTTGAGGTATATAGCTTTGGACTAAATACAAGACTCTGACTTGGATCTTCTAGCTGCTCACACTGAAACCAAATCTTTCTTCCAAATTACTTTAAAAAAAATAGTTTTCTTGAGACAAGCTTTCTTTGTGTAAAAGCCCTGAATGTCCTGGGGTCACTTTGTAGACAAGGCTGTCCTCGAACTCATAGAAATCCAGCTGCCTCTGCCTCCTGAATGCTGGGATTAAAGGAGTGTGCCACCATGCCTGGCATAAGTATTTATTTCTTAAACAGCAGATCTTTAAACATCTGACTGGAACTGCTCAGAGATTGGCAGGAGGTGTCAAATGATTCATTTAGTCAACATGAAGATACAAATGTGAATAAACTACAGCCAGGCTGTCAAAGAGCTTAAAAATAAAAAAATAAAATAATACGTTAGTGTCTCTTAAGACCAGTAATAAAAACAAATTCAGTGTGGAGTGCACTCCTTTAATTCCTGCACTAATCAGGAGGTGCAAAAGGTTCATCAAGGTTATCTTCATCTACATAGGGAGTTCAAGGCCAGCCTGGACCCCACTGCAAAATAATCCCTCCCAAGAGTATTTACTTCTGGTCAATGTCTTAGGCTAAACCATATTGCAAATGAAAACCTTAAACTAGATTGTTAAGGTCTAAATAACCACTGCTTTTCTGATAGTATCATAGCCATTTTGAATAAAACTTCCATTTTTGATAGCTGTCAAATGGTTTAAGTTCTCAAGACCTCCCTGGGTAACTGACATCCTGGTTGGCAAGTTGAGACACAAATGCTAGGCAAGTTGCCCCAGCACAGTTGAATAACCCAACCAATGGGAGCAGGATAAGTGTACCACAGAGACATGTTTCTAAGGAAGTCCCCTATCCCTAAATCCTGAGTGGTGGGATAACTTGGCACAGATATTTGTAGATTTCAGGTTTAAAAGCTCAGTAGGTTGAGAATCACAGTCTCAGCTCTCAAGTCTGATCAGTCAGTCCCAAGATGTGTTTTCAATAAACTATCCCTGCTTGGTTGAAATCAGTGTCCATGTGGTTCATGGGTGATTCCTGTACCCAACACAATCTGTCTCTAAAAACAAATGGGGCATCTAGGATGATCAGTCTAAGAACAAAGGAGAAATAAGGCTAGGTGGGACGATAGAACCGTATAGGAGTGGAACAGGCTGTACAGAGTAGAAAACTGAGCCAGAACTCAGAATTGCTGTGGATTCCAGTTGTAAAAACAGCACTGACTGCCAAAGGAAAGAGGAGGTCGTTTTGAGGCAATACATTCTCAAAGTTCAAACTTACTGGTCAGACTGATTTAAATTGAAATTCTAGCTTCTTTCCTTGGATGTGTGGATTTGGGTAAATGGTTTAATCTTTCCAAATCTCAGCTTCCTTTTTTGTGGAATAAGAATTAAGCAGCCTAAGGAGTGAAGTGAGAACAAAAATTACACATGCAAAGAAAGGTCTGTGGCTCACACCTGCAATACCACCAGTCTGGACAGCTGGCATAGACAGATTGTGAGTTCAAGGTCAAACTGACCTACAAGGAACAGGCGCACACACAGAGAGAGAGAGAGAGAGAGAGAGAGAGAGAGAGAGAGAGAGAGAGAGGAGAGGAGAGCAGAGAGCAGAGAGCAGAGAGCAGAGAGCAGAGAGCAGAGAGCAGAGAGCAGAGAGCAGAGAGCAGAGAGCAGAGAGCAGAGAGCAGAGAGCAGAGAGCAGAGAGCAGAGAGCAGAGAGCAGAGAGCAGAGAGCAGAGCAGAGCAGAGAGAATATGATAATGGATTGCTACTATGATCCTTGTGGCTTCTCTGGTGACCACACAAATAGGAACATCAAGATTTAGTGGGAGAAGCAAGGGGAAGCAACAAAGAACTGAAGGAAAGAGGCATAATTGGGTTGCCTTTTCTGGCCTTAGCTGGAGTTCCAGAGCTGAAGAAATGGCAAGCTTCAGGAGCCTGGGTGAGGGGAGAGGTGGGAGGATCAGCTTGCTTATGAGTGCTCTTCTGTGGATCTGCTGTAGTCAGAAAGCTTCTTGGCCTAGAAACTTGCTCTACAGAAATATGTGCTGGGCAGTAGTGCTTCATGCCTTTAATCCCATAATGTCTAAGGTAGAGGCAGGCAGATCTCTGTGAGTTTGAGACCAGCCTGTTCTATAGGAGTGAGTTCCAGGACAGCCAGAGCTACACAGAGAAGAAACCATGTCTCAAAATACACACACACACACACACACACACACACACACACACTATATATATATATATAAACTCTAGCCCAGGAAGAGCCTTAATATTATATATACACACATAAATATACATACACATCTACATATATGTGTATATATACATATATGTGTGTATGCACATATAGATATATGTATATATCTATATATTATATATAGATATGTGTATATTATAAATATGCATATGGAATATGTAAAAATATAAAAATATTTGCATAAACTATACTGATAAATATACTTTATACTTATATTGATACATTTGTTATATAAATATATATTTATATTATATATGTATATGTAAAAGCATATACTTACATAGACATATGTCTGTGAATAAATGTATATATAATTCATGTATAAGTGAATATAGATATTCACATGTAAGTTATAGGTATATGTAATCTGTAAAACAGGCATTAACCTTAACATTGGTAACCTGTATTTAGGGAGGGTGTGTAAGATTAGTAAGCTTGTATCATTTTGTGCCTTTTATTGTTTGATTTTTTTTAAATAATAAGAATTAACTTATGTGGTGGGTAAAAACTTAAAAGAAAATTAATCTGATTAAAAAATTAATCTGATTACAAAAGATGAAGATTGCTTGTGGACACTGTGAACCAAGGCCTGCCACCTTGACACCTAGCTGAAACTCTAGCCCAGGAAGAGCCTACTGCATTAAAGGTCCTGAGAGGAAGTATTTTTGTGTTTAGTGTCCCTAGTAGTCCCACAAGGGCAAGGTGATGTTCTCAGCTATGGAACTGCTCTTCCTTTCCTAGGCACACAATCCAAGCTGGAAAGTTCAACAAGTGCATGAAGAGAAGAGACCTTCTGGAAATGCTGAATTTGCACTGAGCTGCTGAGGCCGGTTATGTTTCCCTGGGTACGCTGCGGGATTAGCAGGCAGCCGACACAGGTCACTATGGCCTCTGAACAGCCCTTCAATGGCCCTCTCTTCCCGGAGTTGTGGCTCTTCCCAGCCCTGCCTCCCAGCCCCGCCCCTCTCTCTGGACGCATCTCTGTGTCCCATCATCACCCGGCGCCGGGCCCTCCCCTCCCTGCCCTCCCCTCCTCCCTCCTTCCTTCCTTCCCTTCCTCCCTCTCTCCCTCCCTCCCTCCCTCCCAGCTCCTCCACCAGGAAACAACCGGATTCCGGATCCCGGCTGCGGCCTGACCCGTGAGATTCTTTAACCTGGCTGGCGGGCGGGGTTGGAAACCAGCTAAGGGTGGGGGAATGGGAGGAGCTGGGCCTTTGGCTGCTCTTGGGGGAACCGGGAGTAGAGATGGTGTCGGCAGGAAGCCCGCGGTCCCGGGTTTCCCGAGAGGGCAGTCATTAAACATGGAATCGGCCCCACAGCTGGCAAAGCGTTGGAGGTAGGGGCCCAGTCCCAGGCGCTGCAGTTCCAGTTCTTTCCGGGCCAGACCCAGATCCCTGGCCTTTTCCACCTAGTTCTCTCTCCTTCCCCTTTTCAGGGCTCCACTCTAGCCGGGAGGATGAAAGGCCTCAGCTGGGGGCTCCCTGCCACCAGCACTGGGTCCTAAGAGCTGCCATAGAGGCTGGGTAAGTGTCCTCTTCCTTTCTGCCCCATTACAACCCTTGGGTTTTCCCATCTTGCTATTCAGCCCCTGTCTCCTCCCTATCTTGTGCCTCTGCCAACATCTTCACATCATGCTCCTGGGGAGGTCTTAAGCCTCTTCCTGTAGCCAAAAAGGAGTGTGTGTGTGTGTGTGTGTGTGTGTGTGTGTGTGTAGAGGTGTCATACAGCTGGTGTCGTATGAAAGGAATCTGAAGTAGTCTAAAAATAAGATTTCCTGTTGCACACTTAATTTGACATGTTATATGTGGCCAGCTGCTTATGCCGTGGACCTCCCCATGACTTAAATCCTTTGCTCTTACTTCAGAAGCCCCAGTGGTCTCTGACCATTTCACCTATCTCAGGAGCTTGATCAAATAGGAAATGTCCCTTCTTGGTCTCTGTCAGTATTTTCCATATATTTATGTCAGTCTGTCATCCTTGCCCCTTTCAGCCGCCCGGATGGCGACCCCAGCCTCAACCCCAGACACACGGGCTCTAGTGGCTGACTTTGTAGGCTATAAGCTGAGGCAGAAGGGTTATGTCTGTGGAGCTGGCCCTGGGGAAGGCCCAGCAGCCGACCCGCTGCACCAAGCCATGCGGGCTGCTGGAGACGAGTTTGAGACCCGCTTCCGACGCACCTTCTCTGACCTGGCTGCTCAGCTACATGTGACCCCAGGCTCAGCCCAGCAACGCTTCACCCAGGTTTCCGACGAACTTTTCCAAGGGGGCCCCAATTGGGGCCGTCTTGTGGCATTCTTTGTCTTTGGGGCTGCCCTGTGTGCTGAGAGTGTCAACAAAGAAATGGAGCCATTGGTGGGACAAGTGCAGGATTGGATGGTGGCCTACCTGGAGACACGCCTGGCTGACTGGATCCACAGCAGTGGGGGCTGGGTAAGGAGCTTCTCAATTGCTGCTGTCCACATCCCTCTGCAAAGTTGGTCTTCATGGGAAAATGGGGCCTCTGATGGGAGGCTGGGGCTGTGCTGGGGAGGGCTGAGTTCCCTACTTAAGAGGAATCAGACTGAGAGCATCAAGCTACTCCAGGGCTGCCATGCAGTAATCACTGAATGGGCTTCAGGGTCCCAAGCAGAAGACCGAATATAGAGTTTTATAAACAGAGAGCCTTCAGAGAAAAGTTGTGACCCCTGAATACATAGCATGGGTGGTGGGGTGGGTCAGGGATGGGTCATAGCTAAGCAAGCCTTAGCAAAGGATGCCAGTTCTGAACAGAACTTTTTATTGCCATGGAAGGGATGGGGCTGACTTCATGCAGACAGTGCAAAGGAGCCAGGGAGAGGGTTCCGTGGGGCTTGTGGGTAGTAGAGCTTTGGCTGGAGCAGCTGGGTGTGGGGGCAGTGCTCACAGTGGATGGAACTGGAACTCTTCCTTCCCTCTTCTCTCCACTATCCTTTCCTGATATCCCTTTCTCCTTTCTCTACTTCCCTTCTCTCCCACAGGCGGAGTTCACAGCTCTATACGGGGACGGGGCCCTGGAGGAGGCACGGCGTCTGCGGGAGGGGAACTGGGCATCAGTGAGGACAGTGCTGACGGGGGCTGTGGCACTGGGGGCCCTGGTAACTGTAGGGGCCTTTTTTGCTAGCAAGTGAGAAAGTCTAGGGCTAGGTGGGGCTAGGTGTGGTTAGGGGCCAGGAGAGCTGGAACAATAGAGAATGCCCTTGGAAGAAACTGGATGGTCACGGAACAGAGAAAGGCAGGGGAAAGTAGTGTGTGTGTGGGGGGGGGGGAGCCAAGCATGCCAAGCAGGTGGCAGGGAGAATGAGTTGGAAACATTAAGGAATGTTTCAAGGCCAGGAACCCAGAGAGTGGAGTCATCCCACGGCTTGGGGGGAGGTGGGAGGAATCATGCCCATATCGTGGGCACACAGCTACCCAGAATGTGGCTTGTAGCTCCAAGGACGGTGGACTTACTTAAAAGATCTGTGTGTCTACTAGATGAATGGGATTTAGGGAGTCTAGAATTCACCTCCCTTTGGAATGGAAGCTTGGTGATCAGGTGACTGGATGAAATGGCTGTGGGCTGCATGGGCACACCTGTGCATGTGCACATGCAGGCATGCTCACACATGCAGGCATGCTCATGTGCATGCTGGGCTGTTTGTCCAATCTGGTGATGGGGTACTTCGAGAAAACATTCCTTCTTGCTGTGGCAAGAACAAGGGCCAGTTCACTGCCCTTCTCCCCTCTGCCCCTTCCCTTGACCTTATGCCTCCAGGCTGAGGGAGGAACACTGTATCTAGACTAGGATTCTGGTACTGCTGAAAGTTGTTGGCAGGGCTTTGGAGAGAAGAGTGCTGCAGCTGGCCTTGTTCTTCATCACCCCCCTGTTGTGTGCATCTTTGCACCGGGGCTGACAAAGGATAAGGCTGTGGTGCCTGGGTGGGTAGAAGCTTTGGTAGTTGGATTTGCCTGTCACCTTCCCCTCCAATGGCAGCATAAGGGTGCCTAAAGTATTGCCTGTTTCTAGGACCTGTCAGTCCAGCTGAAACTCTAAATTGGGGCTCTGATTTTCCTTTAGAAGATTACGGACAAAAATGCTGACCTAGAATTCAGTTTAGTTCCTGAACTGTCTCAGTGAGAGAACCATTCCAGCTCTGAGTCCCTTGGGAGTGATGGGGACAGGTACTCCTTGACTGGCCTGTTCTGTGTGGTGGGTTTTGGTGCTGCTTTATCAGGGGCCAGGCATATGGGTTCTAGAGTACCTGCCATGACCTAACATGTTTTCTTTTGAAGCCATGCTCTTTGCATAGGTTGTGTTGTCAACACTTGAGTCTCTAAAGATGGTCACATTAGAACTCACAGTCCAGTCCTCTAGAACAAATCCAGACTCTAGCTTTTCCTTTTGAAGGAGAAATTACTTACTCCAAATGCATGCCCTGAGCCAGACCTCACTGCTGCACTTTCCAAGGTGCTACCATTGCTGCTCTCCAATGCTGACATTGTTCCCAGTGCTCTAGAACCCTACCTGCCTATCCGGAGCACTGACCGGCTTGGCTAGGCCACAGCTGACTCTCCTCTTCACTTGGTCCTAGAATGTGGCATCATACAGTGCTTGCTAATGTGGGACCAAATTGGCCTCAGGTGTTTTAGTCCAGACTTTTGCTTTTGAGAGAAGGTTGCACTTTTTAATAGTGTCTATGGGGGATGTGGGAGACTGCATGTGCCAGTTGGTCAGTTTTGAGGGTGATGATCTAAAAAACTCAGAGCTCTGTGTGGCAAGCAGTTGGAGTGGGAGGCTCTGACTTGCTCAGGACAAACTAGCCCAGTGGTTTTCAAACTGCTTGGCACTGCCCCAAGTGTCCTAGGGGTTGCCTCAGGAGTCCTTAGGGAGATGAGGGAGTGGAGGGCTGGGCAGTTTGCCCTCAAACAGAACGGCTCCCCTTGTAGCTGTTTTATGTATCGGGGTTCAGGGTAAGATTTTATTTGTGGTAAGGGCTTTGCTGCTGAAAAAAGTTAGAAAACCACTGACTAGACCCTCAGCTCCACCTGGAGCCTGTGCGCCTCCGAGTTCAGGGAAGACTCTCTGCTCTACCCTTCCCACGGGACACCTACCCAAGTTAGCATTCCTGGGGGCCTTTAGCAAACAGAGCAGCGGGGGACCAGGGTCAGGTTACCAACAAGCTCTGCTCTCAAGCCTTCACAAGGGGTGGAAGGAGAGGCTGTGTTATGATAGGCTAAAGGGTTGGTCTTGGTCTGGATTCCCAGAAGCTTAGCTTAAATGGGACCACAGTGGGGAGTTGTGACCTGTTCTGCCCTTTGTTTTAAGGGCCAATGGAAACCCAGAGACTCTTCTGTCAGGGAAAACCAGGGACTCTTTTAGAGCCATATAGTTCCTTGGGATTAGCTCTTGGCCAAGAAGGCTGAGTATGGCTCCCAACTTTTAAATCCATTTCATTTTTTTAAATGAGGGAAATGGATATAATTTCTCAGATATTAAGTAGGTGGAGAGGATGTTCTTGCTCTCCAAAGCCCAAAGGGACAAATAAGGACTTTGCTTAGGCCAAGACAAGAGCGGAAGTGGGGCACTCAGTGCTGCAGTTATCCATCCTATGCCCCACTTACACTAGGGCATACATATACTATTTTACTTTTTTAAATCATAAACGGCAGGAGAACAGATTTGGTTAGTTTAGAAGAAGAGAAAAAGCTCTATAAATATAAATATATATTCCTGTATTTTTATTTAATAATTTATAAATGCCAAGTTCATTTGACTTTTATTTTTGTGTAATATGTAATGGTCGTATTAAAAATAAATAAATAAAGCCCAGAAATTTAATGAGAAGTACTGAACAGGGTTTTGTGACTTCTATACTGTACAGCCTGGGTTTTAGAACTTTCCTAAAACCAGTCATTTCTTATGACCATGACTTTGGTAAGGAAAATAATTTGAATTATAGGGATTTGGGAAAGAAAGTATCGAGGTTAAAAAAAAAATTTACTTACACCCCACCCTGGCCAAATACCCAAACCTAAGAACTCTATACCAACTCCAGCTTCCAAAAGGTGTACGCACATGTGGTACATCTGGAGCCCCCTACACACAACAACCCCCTCTTCAAATATCCTGGCTTGGTGTGGTGGCAAAGAACTGCAATCCCAGGAGTCAGGCAGAGCTAGGAAGGCGGCCTACCCAGGTATATAGTGAGGTCAAAGCCAGCTAAGGCTTCATGAGACCTTGTCTCTAAACAAATTAATAGAAAGCAAAAGGGTAATTAATGCATGGAGGTTGTTCTTAAGTAATAATCTCAAATACGAAAGCTAGGGTGTGAGCTCAGCTATGAGTTTCTGGGGAGCCAAAGCATTCTGGAAACCAGTGGGATTCAAAGCTGTAGAATTACTCAGAAGGCAGAGTTTTCTGAAAAGATACTTAGTGACAGAGTTGATATAGTTTATATCTCTGTCCTTTTAGAACTACCAAGTGGGGATCCAGAAGGCCTTAGGTTGGTCTATCAGCCTCATTATAATTTGGGTTAGTATGTTACTTTATAATGATCTGATTACTAAGTTTTAGACTGTCCAAAGGGACAGATGACTGTTTTCTTTATATAGTTTTGTGTAAATGCAACTCATCCAGATGGCACTTTTAATAAAGTTGGGCAACACTTAGTTACAATTTCTGACCACTGTGGGGGTAGACAGGTTGGGTTGGGGTAGTTCTTGCTCATGCTGTAAATCTCTTGCACTTCAGGAGCAAGGACTTTAAGTGTAGATCTGGCTGGGACTACATATATATAGTCAGCTTCAAGCCAGACCTGGCTGCAAGGTAAGACTCGGTGTCAGGAGAAAGAACAAAACGGAAACCCTTCAGTTTCTTGCAGTTGGGTAGATCATAGATATTCTTCATCAAGTTTTTGTTTGCTTTTTCTTCCATTTTTTTTTGAAATAGGATCTTGCTTGTAGCCTAGTCTGGCCTCTGAATCTGAGTGTCGAGATTCCAGGTGTGTTGCGCCAGGTCTGGCTGAATTCTTTGAAAATTTAAAAACACCCTCAAATGTGGTTATGGGGACTAACCATAAAATAATAACTAATCAATAACCAATTAATAAAAACACAACCCGAAACTGAATGTGGTGCTGCCAGTTTATAATTCCAGCATTTGGGAAGTAAGGCAGGACTGGTGCCAGTGTGGCTTATATGAGACCCTGCTCAACTCACACACGAAGACAACAGAAATTTTGACCAGAAAGCATAATATAATATAATGGACTACATGGTTGCTCTTCATCATCTCTAGAGAAAATATCCAGATATTCTCTGTGTATTTAACACAGTTCTAGGCTCACAGGCAAAGAGAATGGGAAGACACAGCTCAGTTCATATGTTGCTCTTACACTCCAGTAGGAAACCAAACAAATAAATCTCATAACTATGTTAGAAGGCAGTAAATACTATGAGGAAAGATGAATAGCGACACACTTTTTATCCTAGAGTTAGGGAGGCAGCCGCCAGGCAGCTCTACAATTCCAAGGCCAGCCTGGCCTATATGTGAAACCCTATCTAAAGATATTATTTTCGAATAAAAGGATCAAGGGTAGAAATATGTAGAGACTCTAATTTTAAGTCAAATGGTCAGGGAAACCCTCATGTCTAAGATGACAGGTAAAACCATGAAGATACCTATTAGCACTTAAAAATTCTGTATTTTCCTGTAAAACTTCTATAGGTTAGAAAATAGTGTGTGGCAGTATGAAGACTCACACTTGTGTGAATCTCCCTATTTAAATGAAGACATGAGCAAGAACAGACAAAGATACCATTTGTGGTTTTGTCTGGTGGGTGGGTTTTGTTCTTTCTGCTGTCAGTATTTTCTGATTTGAGGAGGTAATGAGTATAAACATCTGATAAAGCACTTAGAGTAAGTTTTCAGATAAAATGTTAAAAAGTTAATCAAGCTCAGTGGTGGGCATATATGCTTGCAATCTCAACATTCAACGGATGGGAGGGGCCACTGAGAGTTGGGAGGTTGATCTGTCTACAGAGTGAGTTCTAAGCCAGCCAGGGCTATATAGACAGACCCTTAATCAAAAAATTAGCCATTCTGTGGGCTGGCGAGATGACTTAGTGGGTAGCAGTGTCTGCCACCATGCCTGGCAACCGGAGCCTAGTTTTGGACAGTAGAAAGGGTATATTGAGTCTAGCAAGTTGTCCTCTTACCTCACACAAATGCCATGACACGTGTGTTCCCTTCAAATAAATAAAAGTATAAAAAGAAAAAAAAAAGAAAGGTAGCTAATCAGTTGAGCTAGAGAAATGGCTGTTGGTTAAGAGCACTTGCTCCTCACATTAGCTGAGTAGGGTTTAGATCCTAGGATCTCAGTCAGGTAGTTCAAACCCACCTGTAACTCAGCTCCAGATTATAAACACCTCTGGTTTCTGTGAGCACCAGAACATAGACCCATACATAAATAAAATGTTTTTAAAGTTATCTAGTCAAAACTGAAATGAAGCAGCCTGGTAGAAGCCCTTTCACATTTAAATGCTACCTCACTGCTGTACAAGGTCTGATCTAGGAAGTTAATACAAGCTAGGTCAGATCACATCAGAAGATCCCAGGATCTTTCTAAAATGGACATGAAAGGCTGGACAGATAGCTCAGCATTGTAAGTACTTACTGCTCTTCCAGAGGGCCTGGTTCACATCTCAGCATCTGTAGAGCAGCTCACAACTACCTGTACTCCAGTTCCCAGGAGTCTGACACCTTCTGGGTTTTGTGGGCTCCTACATGTAAGTACTATACATAAACTCACACAAACACACATATAAACATAGTAAAGTAGTAAGTCTTAAAGAGCATAAGGTTTCAAATCTTATGTCAGCTCTGTCCAGTGAAATATAATGCAAATTACAAAGAATTTTACATTTGTCTAGGAACCTCAGTACAAATGTAAGAGAGCGCCTTTCATCCTAGCATTAGGAAGGCAGAAGTGAGAGGATCTTCCTGTGTAGCTATGCAGCTCACTGTCCTGAAACACACTATGTAGACCAGGCTGGTCTTGAACTCAAAGAGATCCACCTGCCTCTTTTTTTTTTTTTTTTTTTTTTTTTTTTAAGACAGGGTCTTATGTAGCCCAGGCTAGCCTCAGCTTGCCTATATAAGTGAGGCTGGCCTTGAACTCTTGATGCTTCTGCTTCCCCACCCCCCAAGTGCTAAGAATTCAGGAGTATGTTATGTTGCCACACCTAGCTCTGAAGGGTACTTTGTTTTTAAAGATTTTTTTTAAAAAATGTCTGTGTGTGGGAGAGAGTATGTGCATGTGTGTTAGTGCCTGTGGAGGTCAGAAGGGGTTGAATTCAATAGAGCTGAAGTTACAGGCGGAGTGAGCATGTGGGTGCTGAGAGCTGAACTGAGGTCCTCTGTAAGAAAGAATACCAAGAACTCTTCTGGTTTTTGAGGCAAGGTTTCTCTGTGGCCTGGCTGTCCTGGAGCTCAATCTGTACAGCAGCTGGCCTCGAACTCACAGAGATCCACTTACCTCTGCCTCCCCAGTGGTGGGATTAAAGGCATATAGCACGAGCTACTCACTGTGCAGATTGGCCTGGAACTCCTGGCTGTTTCCCTGCTTCAGCTTTTCAAGTGCCAAGATAACACATGTGTATCATAGTACTGTGAAGATGATAACCTCAGGAAGCTGAGGGAGGAGGATCTCAGGTTTGAGGCTAGACTATATAATACAACCCAGTCTCAAAAAAAAAAAAAAAAAAAAAAAAAAAAGCCCAGCAATGGTGGTGGTGCACGCCTTTAATCCCTTTAATCCCTTTAAGCACTTGGGAGGCAGAGGCAGGCAGATCTTTGAGTTTGAGGCCAGACTGGTCTACAGAGTTTTCAAGGAAAGCCAGGTCTACTCAGAGATCCTGTATCAAACAACAACAACAAAATTAAATCAAAGGATTTAGGGGAATATGGTTTTGCAAAGGGTATTTCTTTAATTGATGGGTGTGGCAGCACACACCTTTAATCCTAGAGTTTAGGAAGTAAAGGTAGGCGGGGTCTCTGTGAGATTAAGGTCATCCTAGACTATATAAATTGAGCATCAGGCCAGCCAGAGTCAGTCAGTCAGTGAGATCCTATCTGAAGACAACACCATCACCACACAAAGGAGTTTTGGTTACCTTGCTTAAATTAGGTGCCAGCAAACCCTTCAAACTTTGAATTGGTTGGAATCAGTATAAGAGACCTTTCTTTGGAACTCATTTAGTGCCTGACTTCAGTGATCACGTTTAGTTTGGATGAATCTACAGCAACAGTTTGACTCTGCTTCCAGCTCCCAAGATCTTGAGGTAAGGAATGCAACAGTGGGGTGCAATGAGCCATGCTTCTGACTTTGCTTTGCTTAAAGGGATTCCTTTTTGCTCCACTTCCCTGTTGCAACCAAGTTAACCTTTTTGGTTATGCTTGTATGAATCTACTCCTCAGACTGTAGTTTGGTCTGTCTACAAAAAGTCCTCTTAAAACTACGGTTCTTTAATGTCTATAAATGTGTGGAATTTCTTCTGTAGTGTACGTATCCTACTACCTTATCTGGGGCCAGATCTCATGGTTATTTGAAGGTGCAGAGCTGTCTTGAGAACCTTCCTCTGGGGTCTTCAAAGGGGTTTGGAAGCTAGGAAACTGCACCTAGAAATTGCAGTCATTCAGTAATCACACATGTGTACTTTGCTAAAATGTATCACCATTTATGGATACAAATATAAACAGGACTTGACCCCTTGTCTGCAGGCACACTACCTAGTTAGGAAGTAGCACAGAATCGTTAACTGTGCAGTGAAAATAGGCCCACTTGTCTCAAGATAGAATGGGAAAGCTGGTGGAAGGCATTCTCACTGAGGTGGTCTGGTTTAGGAGAAACTGCACATTTAGAACTAAATCTGTGAACCTCGGGTAAACCTGGGGAATGAGAAGTGTGGAGACATGACTTGCAAACTAGCCCTAAGGCTACAGTAAGGAATTTTGACACTTCAGCTAGCCAGGGAAAAAAGGGTGCTCTAACAAGTTCGGCAAGAAAACAGGCTGAATCTAAACAGGGATTAGAGTCTAAAACAATAACCTATGCAGTTGCACCTATGCAATTGCACCTATGCAGTCACCTTGGACACAACTCCAAGTCTGAGTGAGGACGGGTGAGGTTTGTTGATCCTTACTTGTTTTATTTTTGAGGTTACTTCTCTGTGTAGTGCTGACTGTCCTGGAAAATCACCCTGTAGAGTAGTCTGGTTTTGAACTCACAGAAATCCGCTTGCCTCTGCTCTTTGAGCGCTGGTATTAAAGGCATACGCCACCACACCCGGTCCAGAAATTCCCTAGCACTTAGCCAGGCAACCCTTTCGGGAGCAAGGTTCACCTGTCGCACAACGGGTGTCAGCCGGTCGAATCCCATAAGCCAATAGGCATTCAAGAATGGGCCACTTCGGTGAGGCGTTTGAAAGATTGGTCCTTTTCACTTCACCGGTCAGGGGCCAATTGCGGAGCATCCTCCATGTTGTGGGCCCGCCCATGGGCGGGGGATGAGCGGAAAATCGTCACAGTGCGGGCGTATTGTTACCTAAGGACTCGACAGGAGGTGGGATGTGTTGATTGACAGGCATATTTCACCTACCGGGTTCAGAGAATTTGGCACAATGGCCCGCCTTAGGGGTGGGGCCTCGTTTGATTGCCAAGTAGAGTTCCCCAATAGTATTCAAGCTCGGGGTAACGGGCAGGCTGACTGACTAATGAGTCCTCGGCGTGGCCGGCTCAGTTCTCCAATCGCCGAGCGGCGGGCCCCAGTCTGAGCGGCGATGGCGGCGGCGGCGGCGGCAGCAGCAGCGGGGGCTGCGGGCGGTCGGGGCTCCGGGCCGGGGCGGCGGCGCCATCTTGTGCCCGGGGCCGGTGGGGAGGCCGGGGAGGGGGACCCGGGGGGCGCAGGGGACTACGGGAACGGCCTGGAGTCTGAGGAGCTGGAGCCTGGGGAGCTGCTGCCGGAGCCCGAGCCTGAAGAGGAGCCGCCCCGGCCCCGCGCCCCTCCGGGAGCTCCGGGCCCTGGGCCCGGCTCGGGAGCCCCCGGCAGTCAGGAGGAGGAGGAAGAGCCGGGACTGGTTGAGGCCGACCCCGGGGACGGCGCCATTGAGGACCCGGTGAGGGGAGGAGGCCGAGCGAGCGGGCCGGGTCATGGGAGGCCCAGAGCACGGGCAGGAGGCAGGCAGGCGGGGGGTGGGGTTGGGCGGGGAATAACGTGGCTGGTGGCGGGCCGAGGCCGTTCGTGAGCGGCCTGATGGGGCATCATGGGTGTCTAGGGTGGCTCTAGAGAAGGTAAATTGGCTCTTTTTATTTTTCTGCGTGTTTTTTAAAATTTATTTTCTATTTCAATCACGACCCTCGCACGAGGCGAGGGAAATGGCCGAGCATGGCTGTGGCCCGGCCCAGACGAAGTGTACGGCACAGCCCCTACCCTGCGTCTGTGGTTAACTGCATGCCCTGCTCATTCATTGTAGGAGCTAGAAGCGATCAAAGCTCGAGTCAGGGAGATGGAGGAAGAGGCTGAGAAGCTAAAGGAGCTACAAAACGAGGTAGAGAAGCAGATGAATATGAGTCCACCCCCAGGCAATGGTGAGTAAATCGCCTCATGCACGTACAGTCCGGGTCTTTGGTTGATCGGGAGGTGGGGGAAGACCGCAGCCAGGCTTTAGAGGCTCGGGACCTTGAAGCTGCTCGTCCGAGCAATTTTTCTGGGCAGGTGCTGTGGTCATAGTCCATTATGTGTTCTACTGACCTTTGTTAGACACAAGCTGTTTTGGTAGCGATAATCTTATGCCTTTCTTTGTCTCATTATAAATGTGTTTCTCTTTGTTCTTAGTTTGTCTGTGCCCTTCTTGTGATTACCAGCTGGCATTTGACCTTCAAGTCTTATCACTTTTCAGTTAGAGACCCTTTAGTTAGGACTTAGAAGATGACTGTTGGCTGGGAGGGAGTTCTTTAAAAATGTCAGATTTCAGTCCATTCCGTTCTGTTCACTCTGAGGCATTTCAGCCAAAGCTATTGAATAGAGACTCGACTTGAGAAATGTAAAATCTTACTTAACACCTTTTTCTATGGTTTTTAAGAGGTGGTTTCTCTAATGTATATTGAAACCTACTATGTGCTGGGCATTGTTCTAGGTAATCGGTATAGTAAAAGCATACCAAAATCTTTGCCTGTTGGTGGAAGTGTATATGTATTGATCCGGCAGAAACTGTGCTTGCTTAAAGTAATTTTTTTTTTCCTCTAAAAGCTGGCCCAGTGATCATGTCTCTTGAGGAGAAGATGGAGGCTGATGCCCGTTCTATCTACGTTGGCAATGTATGTATTAAGGGAGAATCTGCTTTGGGTTTAGGGGACATTGTTTTTTATTACTTAACTTTGTTACCTGTTCAAATAGGAGTTTCCCCAGTACTTGTAAAGTGTTCCTTTCCTAGGTGGACTATGGTGCAACAGCAGAAGAGCTGGAAGCCCATTTTCATGGCTGTGGTTCAGTCAACCGTGTTACTATACTCTGTGACAAATTTAGTGGCCATCCCAAAGGGTAAGTAGGGGGATAAGTTGATCAGTTTAGTCACAGTTTTAAAATACATAGCACTTTTCATATCGCTACCACCATTCTCTTGAGCTTGGAATCGAACCCAAGACCTTGAACATGCTGTGTGTGTGTGAGCTGTTGATCTACTCAAGTAGTGTTAACTCATTTTTAAAAGTTTGACCTATGTGGTTGGTTGGTTTTGTTTTCAAGTCAGGGTTTCTCTGTTTACCCCTGGCTACCCTGGAATTAGCTCTGTAGACCAGGTTGTCCTCAAACTCAGAGATCCACCTGCCTCCCTTTTCCGGTGCTGGGATTAGGCTCTAGGCTTATACCACCATGACTGCCCTAACTTACATTTCCCAAAGAATAGTAATTGCTTGTTAAAACAAGTAGGTTTTGCCTGTTAAATGTCTCTGTATATCAGCAGTTGTATATTAAATGCCTTCAGAGACCAGGTAATAAACTAAAGACTGGGCAGGGGTGGGATTGTAAACTCTTAAGGGAGGGCAGCATCTAGTCAGCACCAGCTGTTTGTATATGTATATATGGAAATCTGTGTTTTATTTTTAATTTTGGTGGTACTGGAGACTGAACTTTGGACTCAGGATGTATGCTAGGCAGGTCCTCTTACTGAGGCATATCACACACTCACACCTTTTCAAACTTTTTACTGTGAAATGGGTTTCTTAAGTTACCCAGGTTGGTCTTAGCAACTCTGTAGCTTGGACAGACTATGAAGTTAGGTTCTGCCTCAGCCTACTGAGTAGCTGGGATTACAAACTGTTCACTATACTCAATAATACTTGGAAGTTTTTAATAAACACTGTTATTTAAATAATTATTTTAAAACGTTAGCATACTATATTCTAATTAGCTGTATTTACAAATTGGGTTTAACCTGTAAGCTATTTGTAAAGTCTGATAAAATTGCTAAATTATTCTTTCCAGGTTTGCATATATAGAGTTCTCAGACAAAGAGTCAGTGAGGACGTCCCTGGCCTTAGATGAGTCCCTGTTTAGAGGAAGACAAATCAAGGTAAGCATAGTACCCTGGCTATCTCCATTCTCTACAGTTTCTCCGGCTTGACTCCAAGGCTTTCTGTTTGTTCTCTGTCCTTTTCAGGTGATTCCCAAACGAACCAACAGACCAGGCATCAGCACAACAGACCGGGGTTTCCCGCGTGCCCGATACCGTGCCCGGACTACCAATTACAACAGCTCCCGATCTCGATTCTACAGTGGTTTTAACAGCAGGCCCCGGGGTCGAATCTACAGGTCAGGATAGATGGGCTGCTCCTCTTCCCCGCCCACCTCCCATGAGCCCTTAGGCTTCACTCTCTCCTGGTCTGAGGACCCTTACTCCCTTGTCCTCCCTTTGGTTCCAGGGACTTGGTCCTGCTTGTGCAGAGTAAGGAAGTAGTTGCAGGCCAGTTCTGTGTTTTCTTGGACAGAAGTTGATGAGGGTGGATTTGTTCTGAGATGTTTCCTACCTCAGCCTTCTGTTTGGGAATTGGTGTCAGTGAAAGTGTTTGCCCTGACTTACAAGGCCTCAGGGTGGGGAAAGCACTGCTTGGACCTGGTTACTTTTCCCATGCGTGGAAGGATCCAGCTCCTGCCTGGTCCTCGTCCTCCCACAGCCGTGTGGGAGGACTGTTCCCAAGGTTAGCTGTCGGATGGGGCCTAGTGGCTCCATAGTGTGGCTGTGCTTTATTTACTTCTGTCCTTGCATTTAAATTGCACATTAAGATAAACCCTGCCTCTTTACCAGATAGGGTTTAAGTGCTGTGGAGTACTGGACAAACAATGGATCCTTTTTCTTGTCCCTAAGTATCTTAGATGGACATCCTTGCCCCCTTTCCCACCTCAAGGCCCCCCAGTTTGTCAGTTGTGTTATTCCTGGATTGAGACCTCACTTTTGAGGTGCTCCCTTCAGTCACTGGGGCAGTTGCGGGCCCATGGGGAGGGTCTTGCACTGAACTCTCTAGTAACCCTGTTAACACCTAACTCTCCTTCTTTCTTCCAGGGGCCGGGCTAGAGCGACATCATGGTATTCCCCTTACTAAAAAAAGTGTGTATTAGGAGGAGAGAGAGGAAAAAAAGAGGAAAGAAGGAAAAAAAAGAATTAAAAAAAAAAAAAGAAAAACAGAAGATGACCTTGATGGAAAAAATATTAAAAAAAAAAAAAAAAAAGATATACTGTGGAAGGGGGGATCCCGTAACTAACTGAGGAGGGACCTGCTTTGGGAGTAAGGGAAGGCCCAGGGCGTGGGGCAGGGGCTACATATTCCCTCTGGGGATTCGTCATGGACACATCTCAACTGTGCAAGCTGCTCCCTGTTTCCCTGCTCCCCTTCATCCTCTCTGGGCCTGCTCAAGGGTAGGTGGGCTCGGGTGGTAGGAGGGCTTTTTTTTACCCAGGGCTCTGGAAGGACACCAAACAGTTGAGCTTGTTTCCTCGTCTTCTCCCTGCCTTCTGCAGTCCCTGCCTGCCTGCTCCTGTCCTACCAGGTCTCCCTCCGCCTACCCTGCCCTTCTTTCCTCCGGCTCCCTGCCCCTCCAGTTTGCCTGGTGATCTATTTTGTTTCCTTTTGTGTTTCTTTTTCTGTTTTGAGTGTCTTTCTTTGCAGGTTTCTGTAGCCGGAAGATCTCGCTCCCAGCGGCTCCAGTGTAAATTCCCCTTACCCTTGGGGAAATGCACTACTTTGTTTTGGGGAGTTTGGGGGTGTTTTTGTTTTTCAGGTGTTTTTGTTTTGTTTTATTTTTTTTTTCTTTACTTTTTTTTTCCCTTTTATTTGGAGGGAATGGGAGGAAGTGGGAACAGGGTGGCGGGCGGGTGGCTTTTGTTTATTTTTTTTTTAACTCATTTCCAGGGGATGGGAATTTTTTTTTTAAATAATGTGTCATGAATAAAGTTGTTTTATGAAAAAATTGTTTGGCCCTTTGGCTGTGTGTATCATTACACACCAGTTCTCATATGTCACGTGGTTTCTAGTGTGTGGGTGGGGGGGGGGGAATACTGGTGTTTCAGAGAGGGTTACATTTGTAAATTGAGGTAGAAGCTAAGTTACATTATATTCAGTTAAGAATGATCTTTTGGTGAGTAAAAGAATGCCCTCAAGAGTGGCCATTGTCCCAGTGCTGGGATACAGGCAGGCAGATCTCTTTGAGTTTGAGGCCACCCTGGTCTACATAGTTAGGGTAGCCAGGACTATATAGTGAGACAACTGAAAACTGTTCAGATGCGTGCAAATGGACTATATATCGTATTTCTAAATTTGGGTCTTTTTAACTCTTGTTTCAAGATGGACTCAAGAAATGTAAAACAAAGACCCCTGTCTGAGCAGACTTAAAACACCTTTTGTCTTCGCACTTCAGATCTGGGTTAAAGGCCAGTGTGCCTGCAGAGTTGCAGGCCAGAGGGGGTTACAGTCTATATTGTAAGGTCCGACTGAAATCATGGGTACTACATTATCTAATGTAAGACTTGTGTTGTCAAGGAGATGATTTACTGGTTTTATTAATGAGTTCTGCTTGTGTGTACCATATGGTACTACCTGTGGAGGCCAAAAAGGGATGTGAGAATTCATGGAATTGGTGAGGGCTGGAAATCAAACCTTGGTTTTTTGGAAAAGCAGTCACTGTTTCTTAACCATTGAACCATCACTCTAACCCAGGATGTACTCCAGCCTCAGAATATCCATTCTGCCATTGCTAGTTGTGATGCTGACTTGGTCTACATGCCCTGCAGAACTAAGAGCTGTGTTCTGCATCCTTGAACCTAACACCTCTCCCGTTGCTTGCAAGAGTGTTAACCACCAGTGTATTTTGGCATTTAATCATTGTACTACAACTTGTCTAAATTCCTTTATTGAGATAAAGCTGAAATATATGATCTCTGGATACTTCTGCGGAGACTGGCTAACAGGAAGCAGTCTACAGTTGAGTATTCATTAGAATAATAGGAGCCTGAGTGTGGTGGTTGACATGAGACTAACCCCATGCAAGAGGATTGCTCACATAGATCTGGGTTAAAGAGGATGACTTATTGTTTTTCCCTTCTGTTTTTAAGTTGTTAGAGGACAGGAAGGAGGACTTGTGTCAAGAGGACTAGTTTGTGAAGTTCTGGGGAATCAGATCCTTGACATGTTCCATGGCATGGGTTTCTACCCACTGGTTATTTGGTTTTGTCTTCAAAAATATGAAAGTGAAACCAGACATGGTGGTGCTCGCCTTTAATCCCAGCACTTGGGAGAAAGAGGCCGGTAGATCTCTCTAAATTTGAGTGCAGCCTGATCTACATAGTTCCAGGACAGTAATAGCTACATAGTGAGACTCTGTGTCAAACAAAACAAGAATGTGAAACACTTAATTTGTTACAAATAAATGCTTCTCTGGTCTCACTTATCCACTAGGGGGCACTAAATGGTTAGTTCTGAAAGATCCCTCCACATTGTTTTGAGACAGGTCTCACTATGTATTCTTGGAGGACCAAGATCTGATCAGTGTGGAGAACAGACTGGCCTGGAACTCATGAGATCTGCCTACTTCTACCTGTGATAGCGCATTTTAAGGTATGTATCACCACTCTCAGAACAAATTAGTTTCTGTGAACTGTTTTGGGTGTTTTGAGATAGTTTAACTATGTAGTCCAAGCTGGTCTGGTCTCCTGCCTCTGCCTTCCAAGTGCTGGGATTTCAGATGTGCACCACCATACCTGCCAGATGAGAGTTTTTTGACCCCTCTATGGTCTTAATTCTTTTATGTCCACTCCATTCTATTCTATCATGTTTGTTATCTTCTCCATTCTTTTACTACTTGGGCACTCATTTGTTCTTGTTGCTAAGAATATATGTGATGCCACCAATAAGCAAAAACTCAGAACTAAGACCTTTACAAGGTTGGCCCTAATCATATTTTCTTGCCCCATTTGTATCATGCATCTGATATATATTCCAGTTGAATTTGTGGTGTTTTCATGTATGATTTACACTGATTCTCTAGCCTGCTATGGCTACCCTAACATCTCTGTCAAAATCATGGATGTGGTGTAACTGGGGAGGGGTAAAAATAATGATGAAAATTCCATAATACATATAAATATAGTTTAAATGAAATTATCCCACTTAGGCTGACAAAATGCTCTCTTCAACAGAGATTATTACAAAAAGTCACAACCAATCAAAATGCAGAAAACATGTGTTTGTGGGATGCCCAACTGCAGTGGATCTATCTGTAATACGACTCCTATAAGGTTCAGGGAACATCACACAAGATGAGGGAGAAAGACAATAAGGGCCAGAGAATCAGGAAATGAAGAAATCAGCTGTAAGACTGTGACTCTTAGAAATGATATGGAAACTTCACCATGTATGATAATACCTCAACCAAATGGCTATCTGAACAAGATCTGAGCAAGTACACCACCAGTAGACACACTAACATGAAAGTGGGGACTCTCATGGGGACTCAGGCCTAGACGAACTACAGGCAACTAAGAAATGCCAAGAGTGGGAGAAATAGTTTTCCCCAGGGATTATCACCCTAATTGGTTATCCAATACAAAGTGGTCAGTCTTAAAATCATATACATACAAGTAACACTAGCCCACCTGGCTAGATTTGGAGATTTGTTGTTTTTGAGATAGGGTAGCTGTGACTGTCCTGGAACTCACTAAATAGACCAGGCTGGCCTCAGACTCACAGAGATCCACATGCTTCTGCTTCCTAAGTGCTAGGACTGAAGGTATGCACTACCATGCCCAAGTATGCTTTTCTCTAATACCAATCAGGTTAGAGAAGTTCTATCTTAACAAATACTGAGTTGTCTTGGCTTATCTTCCATCAATCACAACCTCACCATAAACATTAATTCACAAAATCTGCTGGGCATAGTGATATATGACTGTAATTCTAGCACTCAGAATGCAAAGACAGGTAGATCTCTGTGAGTTTAAGGACAGGCTGGTCTACATAGTAAGTTCTAGGATAACTGGTGCTACATCAGAAAGAAAAAAGAGACATCAATTCATGAAATTCTCATGCCTTTTTCCCTCTTTAGGCTTATTGAAAAGCACTTAAGTATTGAGCATTTCCCAAGTGTGGGTTCTGGCAAGGATGTTATGATTGAAATAGAAAAACAGAGTCATTCTGTAATGAGAGTTTACTGAAGGATGGGGTCTGTTTGTCGCACCTCTGTTTTGTGTGTCACCAAAAAAACTTGCAAAAAATCCCTAAGTTTTTATTAAATTTTGTTCTTCTGTTTAGTATGGGGAGGGGGGTTGACTCATGCAGTAGTCAGGACAACTTGCAGGATTGGCTTCTCTCCTTCTGCCTTGTGGGTCATAGTGACTGGGACCCAGTGGACACAGTCAGGAGCACTTTCACCCATTGAGTCAAAACTGAGAAACCAATTTCTGTTGCTTACAACAATGTCCTATGAGTTCTATCTGCTGGGGTGAAAGGTACGAGCCACCATATCTGACTTTAGAAATACAACTAATTTTTAAAAATTGTTATGAGGGGGAACACACATGTCATGGTGCAGGTGGACAACCCTGTGGAGACAGTACTGTCCTACCTTTATGTGGGGTGCAAGGATGGAATTCAAGTCACCAGGCCTGTGTAGCAAGCACTTTTATGCTCTCAACCATATTCCTGGTCCTAGAAGTGTAATTTAAATATATATTTAAATAAAAGCATAAAGGTGGGGGTGACTTGGAAGAGAAAGTATCACACTAGAAAGTGCACAAAGTTGCTTACCTCTCATTCTGAAGGAGGCTTGAGAGATTAAGCTCAGGGTGTTGGCCAGTTCAGTGTGGAGGTCAGAGGTGACATTTTGCTGCATCTCACATGGTAGAAAGTGCAAGAAAAGTCACAGGGTTATCTTTGGAGAAGGGCACCAATCACTTTTATAAAAGCAGGGCTCTGTGGCTTTGCCAGCTCCCAGAGAGCCTCACACCTGGGAATAGGCTTCAGTATATAAATTTGGAGCTACCAAATTCAGACCATAGTAGGTTATAACTCTCTTAGAGTCAGACAGGAAAAGATCTTTGACAAAACCTCTTATTAAATATGGCATTCAGGAGACTGAGACAGGCAGATCTCTGTGAGTTTGAAGCCAGCTTGGTCTACTCATTAAGTTCCTTGCTAGTTGGGGCTACATAGTGAGATCTCATTTTGAAAGAATACAAGGGTATTAAACTTGCAGAATACAAAAGCAGTATAAAAAAGTATACTTTTGAGCTGTAGAGATGGCTCAGCAGTTAAGAGCAAAAGCACTGACTGCTCTTCCAAAGGTCCTGAGTTCAATTCCCAGCAACCACATGGTGGCTCACAACCATTTGTAATGGGATCTGATGCCCTCTTCTGGTGTGTCTGAAGACAGCTACAATGCACTCATATAAATAAAATAAATAAATCTTTAAAAAAAGAGAGAATAACATATTATTGTGTGTTGAGATACAGGTGTGTGTGTGTGTGCCATGATGTAAATGGGGCCATTAGAGGACAACTTGTTAGATCTGGTTTTTCTATCCCACTTTGTGGGTCCTGGTGATGGGACCTAGGTTGTCAGATCTAGTGGCAAGCACTCTCCTGCCCTGAGCTATTTTGTTGGCCTACTTCATAATACAACTTTTTATTTATTTTTATTTCACACACTGTGATGCTTTGTATATGCTTGGCCCAGGGAGTGGCACTATTAGGAGGTGTGGCCTTTTTAGAGTAGGTGTGTCACTGTGGGTTGTGGGTGTGGGCTTAAGACCCTCATCCTAGCTACCTGGATGCCAGTCTTCTAGCAGCCTTCAGATGAAGATGTAGAACTCTCAGCTCCTCCTGTGTCATGCCTGCCTGGATGCTGCCATGCTCCTGCCTTGATAATGGACTGAAATTCTGAACCCGTAAGCCAGCCCCAATTAAATGTTGTCCTTATAAGAGATGCCTTGGTCATGATATCTGTTCACATCAGTAAAACCCTAAGACACTTGCTTTGGTGTTTTGTCTGCATATATGTCTATATGAGGGTGTCAGGTCTCCTGGAACTGGAGTTACAGACAGTTGTGAGCTGTCACCTGGGAGCTGGGAATTGAACCTGGGTCCTCTGGAAAACTAGCCAGTACTCTTAACTGCTGAGCCATCTCTCCAGCCTCATACAACTTTGTAAAGTTAGAAATGTACCCTTTATATTCTTTTGATTTTCTCTCAATAAATCATTATGACTCTTAGTTGAAAATCTAACTAAAACACTTATAAAGTTCATATTTCAACCAGAATGAACTTTAAGAAGAAGAGTCATGTCTCTTATTTGCCTGAAAACCATTTCCTTGAAATTCCTGGGGATTCCTAATGAACTTACTATTAGGGAAATACGTTCTCACATGGCACTCATATTTCTTGTCTTGAGCCAGATATGGTTGGTGGTTCATACCTATAGTCCTAGCACCTGGAGGCTGAGGCAGGAAGGTCACTGTAAGTTCAAACCCAGCTTGAACTAATTCTAGGCCAGCTAAGTATTAGACCCTATCTCAAACCCCCATCTCAGCATTTCTGTCTGTTGTGCAGGAAAAGGACAGTATTGCAATCTGGCTACTTCACGAGCCAGTCCATGTAACCTTCAATACGTTGCCTCTCCAAGCTATAGTCTTCTAACATCTTCGTGGGAAGTCATTTTTTCTATAGGGTTAGAATCCAATAAGGTCTTATGGTTGGTGACATTGATGTCAGTTGTTTGAGCTACACACACTGTCTCCACTGGACTAGCAACTAGGGTGACTGTACCTCCCCGTGACCCCTACCTTTCTCTTGTCCACGTTTACCTCCCGTACAAGGAGCTATAGGAGCTTTCTGGTTAGTTTTCTTTTTCCTCTGCAACCTTTCTTTGGTGGCAGTACAGAATGAGGCTTTTCCCTGAACCGTCTCTTAGCCAGAACTGGTGGTAAAGCCCCATGGATCACAGTGCCCAGGAGGCTGGAGGACTGCGACTTTGATGTCAACCTGAGATACAAAGAGACTCTATTTATTTAAAAAAAAAAAAAAAAAAAAAAAAAAAAAAAGCTAGGTGGGTGTGGTGGCTATGCCATCCTGCACTTGGGGGGGGGGGGGTTGGGGGGGGGGAGCAGAGGTAGGCAGATCTCTGGGAGTCCAAGGCCAGCCTGGTCTACAAAGTGAGTTTCAGGACAACCAGGGCTGTTACATAGAGAAACCCTGTCTTGAAAATAGTCAAAAAATAAAATCAAAGAAGAAAAATGAACAAAACTGAAAAACTAGACCAAGTACCCTCTTACATAGCATCTTGTTGGTTGTTATCTCTGGAGTGGAGACTGTGGTTCTGTCTCGTTTCACCCAAAGCTAAGCAACACTGGAGTCACATGACTCCATGTGTGCTGCTCTATAGAATACATGCCTATATTCTAGTATTATAGACCTAATAGGTATGTAACCTACCGGGGGGAGAAGCAACAGCCAGAGGCCTGGCTTAGAACCATGGCCCTGCCCCTGCACAGCAAGCCCCCTTCACACTGTCTCTGTAATGTGATGGAGCAGGAATGAAGAGTGCCTCCTTATCAAAGGACCATGAAGACCAAATGAGGATGCTCCCATGAGGTCTCCAGAAACTCTTTTTGGAGCCCGGTAACATGACCTTATTAATAGTGTGTGGCCTCAGAAGTGAACTGGCAAAGGGGAACCCCAGTGCTGCAGAGAGATACATGATCAACCGCTTTTTTCTAGAAGAGTCTGGCCTGACTTCCATTTTCCTAAAAAGCCCTCTCTCAGAATCACCCTAAGATAAACCTCACCCTTTTCAACCTCCAGGAATCTGCTTTGCCTGGGGAATTGGCTTGAGCTAGGCACACAGAGTAAGGAATCCACTTGAAGGCTTATCTGTGAAGGTGCCTCACGTCCTTCAAGCAGAGTCTTCTAGCCTGAGCTAAATGGCAAGTTTAAGGCCAGCCTGGACTATATAGAAAGATCCTGTCTCCAAAGCAAAGCAGTCTTTTGGTACTCCTGACCACAAATTTCTTCCTTCTTATTAATATTCCTACTGTGGAGTTTCCGTTAACTTGACTTTTGTCTTTTGAGACAGTACTTCATGTGCTGTAGGCCAGCCATGTTGATTTCCTTGAGCTTTTGATCCTCTGGCTCCACCTCCGGAGTGCTGAGATTCAGGGTGTACACCACATGCACAGAGAACCAAACCTCAGGCTAGTGCATGCTAAGAAAGCACTCCACCAACTGGGCTGCAGTCTTCTACTGCTACTTCCCAGGGTTGCCAAGAGACTCCTTTTCTCACTGCTGAGGGAATCCCCAGTGTTTAAGAGGAGAGGCTAGAGTGCAGAGACCAGCTCTAGCGACTTTTTCTTTTATTCTTTTCTTCCTTTTCCTTTTGTTTTTGGTGTTTTTGGTTTGTTTGTTTGTTTTGACAGGGTCTTACTCAGTACTCTGGCTAGCCTAGAACTCACTATGTAGACCAGACTAGGCTCCAACTAGAGATCCTCCTGCTTCTGCCCCACCACAGCTAGGATTAAAGGCATGTGCCACTGTACCTCGAAGAGCTCTGACTCTGTCTGGGCTCTAACTGGGCCTCACTAGTGTTGTGACCTCGGACAAGTTATCAAGTCCTTGAACACAATCTTCTCACAGGGAAGAGTTAATGCTGTGGTAGACAGCTATTGCTCATTTTCAAACACCCAGTCCTAGAAACGAACTGCAGTTTTCTTTCCTTTTCCATGTCCTTCAGTATTAGGAGAGGAACAGTGCTCTACTCAAGCTAGCTAGAGAGGACTTGCAAGGGGCTTCCCAGAAGGAATCCTACTGGAGTTTCTGCAGATGCCTGCCCATGCTATACACGCTTGCTTCGCCACACTGAGCTCTCCCTGTAACCTGTCCCACATCTGATAAATTCCCGTTAAGTACACCAGCGTCAATGAAAGAGATTACCATATCTTAATGCACACGTACATCACTGTAGGCATCTGCATGTGGTGCTTCTGGAGGGTATGAGATCCCTGGAGCTAGAGTTATGGGTAGATGTGAGCAGACACACATGGGTGCAGGGGACCAAACTCAGGTCCTCTGGAAGAGCAGCAAGCACTCTTAGCCACTGAACCATCTTTCTAGCCCCTAAAGTTAATTCTTCTATCTCCTAACAACACAACCTTAATTGCTCCAAACACCTACCTTGCAGTTGTAAGGATAGAGACAAAATGTGAAGCACTTAGCAGGGTCCTGGCCCAGAGCAGGCAGTGAGTGGTTGTTCTTGCTTTAAGTTGACATTTCTGGGCAGGGCACAGTGAGAAGGACAATGTTGCTACTGGTGTATGTTCCACTGAGAAGTCTTTCCCCAAGAGATGAAAGGACAACACAGGGAGGGAAGTCCAGGCTATGATATGCTCATTTATTCAAAATGTCTTTTATTGAAACAGAATGAAAGAGAGAGAAAGAGCAAGGTCTGGGAAATGTCTTTGGGAACAGGATGAAGCCCAGGCCTAATGGTTATAGTGTGGTGCTCTTCCCCCTGTCCAGACTTTTGCTGACGAAGTGAACAGAAAGCAGCGGGGAGGAGGTGGGGTTGGGACTGGCCCTCTGAGCTCTCCTACTTGGCTGGTGTGAGGCGCCTTTGAGCCTTTTGCATGGGGTGGCCTTGCCTTCCTGTCTATCTTGCTAGCCCTCTGTCACCTTCCTGTATGGCCAGCCTCCCACCAGGCTCAGAGGCTGCTTAGAGGGCAGGGTTAGGAGTGGCTAGCAGCGGGACATGGTCACAGCGGTTAGGAGGTGGCTGCCTCAGCAGGGAAGGCCGACGGCACAGTTCCCCATCCCGGAGTACCTCTGGCAGAAGCTTGCGCTTGGTCTCTGGCAGCAGCATGATGCTGAGGATGCAGAGGAGGGCACAGGCTGCCAGCACCACATGCTGCAGGAAGGCTCCATGACCCATGTGGAGGCGCTGAGCTGGACAACTCAGCCCCCCGAGAGCCCCAAGTGCCATGATAAGGCCCAGGCCACGGCCCCTGAGAAACACGGAGAAGGCATTGAGCCTATAGCTGTGAGCCTCACCTCAGCTCTTCTCCAACAGCTTCTTTTTTGCACCCTTTATCCCTTTACTTCAGCCAAAGGTCTCAAGGCCTGGCTGGCCCTGCCCCTTGCCCCACCGTCACCTCTGCTCTTACCGGACAGTGGTGGGGATGACTTCGGAAGCAAGGAGGGTACTGAGGATGGCAGAAGCTTGGGAGGAGAAGAGTCCAAGGACGGAGAAGGTAGTGATCGCAGCGTCGTTCAGATCTGGGGACCAAAGGGTATATGAGTGGAGGTGGGGAGCTCACAGCTGGCCTAGTCTCAGATGTCAACCTCTTGGGTCTCAAACCCTCTGCTTCATGCTGTTTGGGCTCTGGGCATTCGGTAATGGAATGGAGGAACAGACAAGTTTACACAACTGGACAGCAGTCTGGGGAGGGTCTAAGTCTTAGAAGCCTTTCAGAGACACGTCTGTTGAGAGTCCCTTGCTGGGCCCACAAGGTGGAAAAGAGAAGATGCTCACAATCCCACAGGCCCAGCAGGACCAGGGACGCAATCCCTGTGAGAGTCATTGAGAGAAGCAGGATGCCTCGTCGGCCAAAACGGTCCACAGTCACCCCCAGGAAGACACAGGCCAGGGCTGCTGTGCCACTGGCCAGCAGAGAGCACAAGTAGAAGTCTGACGGGCTGCCTCCTCCTCCCACAGGCTGGTAGCAGTGGCGAATGGCATGGGCAATAAAGCTGTGTGACAGGTTGGGGAAGCAAAGAACAGCGTCTGAACCCCAATTCACAGCTTCCCACAGCTTCATCCTCTGCAGGGTTTCGAGAGGCTCCCCCCACCCAATCAGCCCCTATCCCAGCTACTGGCCTGGCCCTCAGCTCAGACAGCCAGGCTCACTTGGTGAAGCCCAGGATAAGCAGATTTTTCCAGATGTTGCGATAGTTGAGGAGGGACGCGAAGGAAAAGGTGGAAGTTGCAGGGAGAGGGCAGGTGTTCTCCAGTTCTTTGGGGGACAAGAGAGGAGCTATTAGAAACAGCTGAGACCCCATGGTCTGCCACACAGAGATGGAGACTCTGCTCGGGTACAGCTACAACCATGCAGAAGTCATCACACACGGGGACCCCATGCTTCTCACCCTGCAAGGCTTCCTGGGCCTCTTCTCCCAGCATCTGCCCATGGGGCCGGTTTCGCTCAGCCAGGATCCTGAGCACAGACTGAGCCTCCTCAATCTGCCGCTTCACTATCAGCCACCGTGCTGATTCCAGAAACAGACCAGGCCAGCTACAGGCAGGGTGGTAAAGTAGACTGTAAAGCCCGCTTTCTCTGGATGAAGGGACAGGAAGCTACCACCTCTGAGGGACAGGGTAGTTGGTGGAGAGGAGTGGTTTCTGGACTAAGGACTACGTTGGAGATAAAGATGGCAAGAACTAGCCAGAGGTGAAGGGTGATACTAACCCATAAAACAGGAAGAGGATGCAGGGAGCGGTGATCATTCGCTGCAGAAATCGCCAGTCCTTAGAGACAAGGGCCAGGCCCAGGAACAGGAAGTGCCCTCCCACCCCTACCAACTCCCCTGCCAGGGCCACCCGAAGCCTCTGGGTTGGGTCGCACAGCTCCAGGCCTGGAGATACAGCAGGGATGAAGGGAGGAGAGCCAGGGAATAAGGAGGTGTGAGGGAGAAGAGAGGGAGGGGTAGAGGAAAGGACAGAAAGCTAGGTCAGGTCCCAGCCGAGGCTGCAGCCATCACCTCCCACAGACTGACACAGGTGAGAAGAGCCTACACCTGTCTCCTCCTCAAACCTAACTAGACTTTAGGCTCAGAGGCACCTGGGTGTTCCGCATCCTTAGTTTGCAAGTCCTTTTACATTCTGTCTCTTATTTGACCTTCATATTGACCCTCGTCCAAGGTCACACAAACTTCTCAGGATTTCATTTAGAGTGGGGTTTGAGACAAAGTCTCACAATGTAGCCCAAGTCACACTTGGACTTACAACCTCTCTGCCATAGTCTCCCAAGAACTGGGATTACAGCCATATGCAGCCATATAGGGCCAATATTTCATTAAAAAAAAAAAAAAGGCTCTATTGTATAACAAAAGTAAAGCCAGGTCAAGATTTTAAAGACCATGGGCAGTGGGAGGACAGTGTGAGAAGCAGCAGGGTCCCCTGCCTAAACTCTTTAAAAGGCCTGGGCATCTGGACAGCTGAAATCTGGGACCTAGGGGCAGTGGAAATTGTTGGGAGATGTAGAAAATTAGGCATGAAACCCAAGGCAGAGAGAGGTACCACTTACGCATAAGGTAGACACCAAGGTCAACACCAGCTAGCAGAAAGCCCAGGAGGAATCGAAGAGCCATAATGCCTGTGGAGGAGCCTGCAGCAGCTCCTCCCACTCCACAGGGCCCCACAAGCCCCAAGGTCAGCAGCACAATCCCACGACGGCCAAACCTGGAAAGTAGGGAGAGCTGCTGGCCACCCAGACTCTCTGATGGAGGAGGCATTAGGTGGAGCCTAGCTGCCTACTTGAAAGCTGGTATGAGGATGAGATGCAGGGAGCAAGAGTTGTGTTGAAGCTAGAAACGATGGATGACAGAGTGGGGATGGTGGTCCCCACTTTGATCCCAGCCCTTGGGAGGCAGAGGCAGGCAGATCTGTGTGAGTTCAAAGCCACCCTCACGAGTTCCAAAGCAGCCAAGACTACTATACACAGAGACCTTATCTAAAACTGAAAAGAAAGAAAGAGAAAGAGGGAAAGAGAAAAGATAGCAGGGGATATGGAGGGGCTATGCCTGCATGCTGTCTAACTACCGGGCAACGGCCTGCAGCTATGCTTTTATAGGAGGGGATCATAACTCTTGGGGACAGGGCTATTTGTCAAAGATTAGGACATTTAACCATGGGTGTGAGATCAACCATGAGGGGGGAGAATGAGATCCTGCTTAGGGGTTTGGAGCCTTCATCTTTGTTGGTAAAAGCTTCCATGAGAGGGGATAGATCTGGTCTTGCTCAGATCACCCAGATCAGTCATACCTAGTGCTGGGTTTCACAGATCTATGCAGAGAGATAGGAGGTAACCAGTGGCTACTTGTACATGTGAGTACTACTTATTCATCAGTGAAGATACAGCTATTGTCCTTTGGGGATGAGACCACTGCTCATAAAGTTGGGGCTAATTAAACATATGGGTAGGCAGTGGGACGAGTCACTGGTCAGAAGAGGAACTACTGACTCAGGGGAATGGCTCTATTGACCCATGGGATTCAAATACTTCTTTTTGGAGAACTGATCTTTAGTGGTGGAACAGTTGAAGGTCTTAGTGGGCGCCAATGGGGACAAATAGGTTAATCTATGAGAAGAGACACTAGGGATAAGGAGATGACACTGTGGTGGGTATTGGTGGCTGATGATGGTCACTGGTCCCAAGCCAGCAAGGACAGGGCTACAGGGCTACCAGGCTGGGAGATGAGTAATGATCCATGGGAGATGAAGACAGACAAGGTCAATGGTACTTGGGAAGGGCCAGGGGGCACCAATACCTTGGAATAAGGCAATTGGTTAAGGCTTTTGACCTTGTCCGTCATTGTCCGTCACTGGGAAGTAGGCCATTATTCTACAGGAATGAGGCTACTGAAGCCTGAGGGCAGGCTACTTCTCTGTGGGTTTAGGACCACTGGCCCACAGGTATATGTGGTTATTAAGCAGTGAGGATGGCTATTGGTTTTCAGGAACCTGACCACTATTTTGAAGTATTAACCTATGAATCACTTAGGCGGGACTATAGATTACATGTCAATAGTCTTGGTTTTCAGAAGCAGACAACAGGGATCTGGATCTACCCAGAGGGTTACTAGTTAGCCTAGTTAGCCGGGTGAACCGCTCTTTCGATGAGATACTGATTTCCACTGATTCATGGAAATAGGAGTTTAGGTCCAAGAGGATCCTGAAAGCTCTGGCCAGCCATGAAGATAGGACTATTGGTTTGTGAGGCCCTGCTGGAGTCGTAGATCCACAAGGCAGAGACAGTGAGTGGCAGCCATGCAAGTAGGAGTTACTTCAGAGAGTATCTAGCAGAGATAATTGACAACTGTAGGGGATGGTGCCCTGGTCAGAGATGGGGTCATCCGTTTGTGAAGTTAACTTATTGGTCAATGGGAATGGAGCTGGTTATATTTGGGAATTAACATTAAGTTTTAGTAATGTGGCCACTGGGACGAGCTAGCAGCCTGGGTTGGTTATTAGCCAGTGAAGATGAATCTGGGATTGTAAGGGCAATGAGAGGGAGATGGAACATGAAATGTGGAGGCCAGGTTTTGATTGAAGAATCGGTTGTTAACTTTCGAGATGAAGCCACTCCACTGTCTCATGGTTACAGATCTTCTGACAGTGACTGGGGTAAGAGGTCACGAGTGTGAGGTCATTTCCTTGTGTGTTAGTGGGTATAGAAGTATTTCTTGATGGGGGATGAAACAGTAGTTACACAGGCGTCCAGAGGAGACTGCCGAGTACAGACAACGAAACCATCCGTGTTCTCTTGCAAACCCAGCTGCTCAGGCTAGCAATGTCCGAAACCCCTCTTTTTTAACAGCCCTACCCCCCACAACATCCTCACCTGTCCGCGGGGTAACCGAGGAACAGGTAGCCGGAGGCAAAGCCCAAGATGAAGAGGATCTGCTCCAGGATCACCTGCCAGCCCAGGTCACACACCAGATCCCACTGGGGACGTGAGAGTGGTGCAGTCGCATGAGGCCGGGTCCTCACTGCCCTGGCCCGCTCCCACTCCAGGTCCCGCCCGGCCACCTCACCTGGCCGATGGCATTGGTGGTGAGCACTGGCAGTCCGTTATAGTCCCAGTCCTTCAGACAGTGGTTGAAGTCCGGTGGAGCGAAGCCACTGCACGAGGGGTCCGTACTGGTGACGACTCCGCTGGCGGCGCTGGCTGCTAGGGCCGCGCTGGCGACGCTGACGCCGCTAGAGTTGGGGGGCTGCTCCCAGCCCGAAGCGTTGGGGGGCAAGGCGCCGTAGTGGCAGTGCAGGGGGGGCGCCAGCGTGAAAATGGGGTCTGAGGCCATGCCCAGAGCCACGAAGAGCATGGGCAGGCAGCACAGGCCGAGCTGCAGCTGCTGGCCGCCACCCAGGGCCCCCACCTGGGCGAGCAGAGCCTCGAAGCTGAGGGGGCCCGGGGGCGCGGCCAGCGACAGGCTGCTGCCCAGCGCGTCGCCATCCCCCTCCCGCCGGCGCTCCCGCTCACCCTGCAGCTGCTCGGGGGGGACCGCATCTCCGAGGCTCCCGACCTGCTGCGGCGAGGGATGGGGGAGAGAAGGTGAGGCGAGGGAGGCCGCGGGCGCGCGGGGGCCGCGGGTGGGGAGGCGGGGCGCGCGGCGCGGGCGGGGAGAGGTAGCCGGAGGCCCCGGGGCGCAGACACTTACTCCATTGGAGCCGGGGGCGATCTCCACGGTGCTGTCGATTTTGTTGCCGCCCCCGCCATTGGGCTCGGGGGTCCCGGTGGCTACTCGGGGAGCCAGCTTGCCGACCGCTGGGGCCCTGTGGGCCGCGCCGAGAGAATGAGCTGTTGTCTGGCCCGGCTACGTGTAGAGGGCTGGGACGCGGAGGGGCAAGAGACCCCGCTCTGCAGCTCTGCAGCCGCGGGCGCCTCCTCCGTCTCTACGGTCTCTGCGCTGTTTTCCCCTCCCCTTCCTCCAGACTCTCCTCCCCTTCTCACGTCAGCAGAACCTGGGTCCAGACTGTTCGTCAGAGATAAAGGGGGGCCAAGGCCCCCGTGGAAGGAGGGGTTGGGGGGTCTCCGTCGTTCGTTTCTTGGGGCTGCAGGCCATTGCGGTTGAAAAAAAAAAGTGAAGGATATAGCGGGGACAAACGCCTGAGATGCCTCCTTATTCCAGTTCTTCCCGGTCACTCATTCATCCATCCACTCTCCACCCTTCTACATTAATTTTATTGATAAAATGTATTAAGTGTCTACTGTATTCCAGGCAGTGTGTGAGGCCCGGAGGATTACAGGATGGATAAAATGCCCTTAGAGGTGGTTTCTAGGGGAGGCAGACGGGTAATTCAGTAATTGCAGTGTGGTTTATGCAGACGGAGAAATCCGTTGGCACCTTGCTTCTGCTCTCCAGCTTCCGTTCTCTTTAGGGGAACAAGTCTCTGCGTTTCCTTCCCCACTCCTAACTTGGTTGGATCACCATTTTCCAGCAGCGTTTGGCACTGTTGACTACCTCTTCTTCTAAACTTCCTCCCTTGACTGCCAAGTCTCACCTTGTGGCTTGTTTCTCCTGTTCCTTTTCTCCGTGGTAGTCACATACTCTTCCTCCTCTTCAGCGTTTATGCTTGCCTTCCCATCTCATCCCTTTCCCTCTGCGCTATTTGTATTAGACACCATCGATCCAGGCAAGCCGCACCTGACTTCTATTCCCACCTCTTCTCAGAGTCCCGAGTCAGTGAAGCACCCTCTTGGGAGCCCCCAAAAGTGTGAATGTCTCTTAGAGGCCTCAAGAGCGCAATTATGCAACACTCTCCCCATAATCTGGGTGTCTTCTAAGCTTCCCTCTTTGAGACAATGGCACCCTCACCATCCCATCTGTGGTCGGGCGTGTGCCCTTGGAGCCTTCATCTTTTGTCAAGACCCTTATGAAACTCTTCCTACATTACTCCACAATTCTCTCAGCATTGACTGTTGGACCCTTAGTTCCCAACTGGTGTCAAGAACCCACTCTGCTTCTCTCCATATTACTTATGGTGCAGATGGAATATCTTTTTTAAAAATGCAGGTGCTTCATTTTTTAAAAAAATGTATTACTGTGTAAGTGCATAACGTGTAGGTGTAGGTATGCATGCCGTGCTGCGTTTGTTGGAGGTCAGAGGCTAACTTGACAGTTCTTGTCTTCCATCTTTTCATGGGTTCTGGAGAAAAGAGTGATTTTCAGGCCTGCATGCTGAACCACCTTGCCAGGATCCCAAATGGAGGTCTGATTTAGGGGTTTTTTTTTGTTTTTTGTTTTTTTTTTTTTTTTGTTTTTTCTTGCTCAACTGCCTTTAATGACTTCTCTTACCAAGAAAAATATTCTAGACAATGCAGCACACCTGGGCCTACATGCCTGGTCATATGATCTCTGTAGCCACATTTCACCTCTCACCCCACTCTTTACTCCAACCACCTGGTAGCCATCTTTATTTTTCCAGCATCTGAGGGCCTTTGCACAAGCTGGTTCCTAGACACAAAGACTTCTCCTTTAAGGTTCCCTCATCCTTTGGCAATCAGTTCAAGCATCTTTGCCTCACAGAAACCTCTCCTGAGCCCAACTTGCTATCCAAGGTGTGGCTGATGGACCCTCAGCATCCTTACCACTGGAGAGATTGCTGAAAATGCACACATCTTGGCATCATTCAGACCCATAATTTTCAGCTAGATACCCAGACATATATGGGTATTCCTTTTAGAGATGTAATACTTGGTAGATATTTCACCCTCAATCCCAGGTAAAGCCAGAAAGGAGTATCGAGTCTCGGCGATCTTTCATTTCTCCTATGAACGCAATGGAAGTCCAAGCCACAGAATCACTGCTTACTTTCTTTGTTCTGAAAGTTTCCAAATACAAGATTTCTTCTCTAATGAAAATTGCCCTCAGAACATCCCCCACCCCCAACCCCATGTCTCTTTCAGAATTCCTATCTCTTAATCTCTTATAGCCTGAATTCCCTGGGACTAGTTGGTCTCCATCCTTCTCTATCTTGGAATATTTCCTTAACTTCTTTGGTGTTTTTTTTTTTTTTTTTTTTTAAGACATGGTCTCACTATGTTGACTGGGCACAGAAATCTACCTTTCTCTGCTTCCCAAGTGCTGGGATTGAAGATGCATGTGATAGCCCATCTTATTAATTCTTTAAGCATTTTCTTGTTTTCAAAAGCCCTGTAAGCCGGGCAGTGGTGGTACACGCCTTTAATCCCAGCACTTGGGAGGCAGAGGCAGGCAGATTTCTGAGTTCGAGGCCAGCCTGGTCTACAGAGTGAGTTCCAGGACAGCCAGGGCTACACAGAGAAACCTTGTCTTGAAAAACAAACAAACAAACAAACAAACAAACAAACAAGCCCTTTAAGATCATTTTGATCACTCTCATACTAAAGCTAAAGACAAGAAGGGCTGGAGTGACTTACTCACACACATCTAATATCGGAATGAAAGACTCCAAGTTTAGGGTTCATTCAGGAAAGCTTATCTGGAAGATAGGAATAGCCTTCAATGTATAGGGGTGAATTTGTTGGCCCCCAAATCTGAAAATGTTTCACTCAAGTAGGATGAGATCTTGAAGAGGCAAAAAGCATAGGGGTGCCAAGATCCAAAGATTATGACCTAAACACGAGATGCACTGGTGCCACTTAGCCAGGGTCTTGGGGAGACAAAACCAAAGTGGTGGTTACTTTCTTGAGGTTAATGACTAAACTGATGGTTACCTTCTTGTGGTTAACAGTTAAGCTGACGGTTACCTTCTTTTGGTTAATGGCTAGATTGAACATCATTTCAGCCATCAACTGTCAGCTCATCAATGTTCCAAGGACATCTAACCTGTTGCATTCATCTGCAGCCTCAGCTTCTCTAAGTGAGAGAAGCCTGGGGAAAGTGACCCCAAGGAAGCCTGATCAGCCAGCAGTGGCCTTTTGGTTGGCTACAGGTGGCTTGGGGTTCGGAAACTGAGGTTAGCTTTCTGGTTGGAGTGCTCTTGAAGGAAGTACCTTTTGAGGCTGTTGTGGTGAAATCCTCCACATCTGGACCTATTTAGTAACACTGTGTGACAATGAAGTCTGCAAACACTAGCCACAGACCCTTCTTGGTTCTTTCCTCCCAGGTCAGCTCAGGCATCAGCTCCTGGCCTTCCTAAGACTCCTTCTCCAGTCGCTCCCTTCTCCTAGTCTCTTCCTATCACCCACTGATTTCCATCACCAGCAACTTATTTGAGACAGGGTCCCACAGTGTAGCCCAGGCTGGCCTCCAACTCACAGATCCAGAGGCACCTGCTTCTGCCTCCCAAGGACTAGAATTTAAGGCATGCAACATAGACACTTGGCTAGCTTTTTAAAAAAAGATGCACTCACTGTAATTGACTTGCTGTCTATCTTTGCTGGAAGAGAACACTCGCTGTACCTTTGGCCCATTGCAGGAGCTGAGAACAAGTCTATCGAATAGGTCTTTAAGAAGCAAAATCACTCCTCACAGTGATCCTCACAGGAATGGGGAAGGGTGCTAGGCCTTCCCCCTCAGGCTTTCAAGAAACAGAGTCAGGAACCAGATGGCAGGGTTTATTGAGGTGCACGCCATGCCTGTGGCCAGCTCTCCTGACATGCGAGGAGAGAAGCTCCCCAGTGTTTCCCAGACTATTACATTGTCATCTTCAGCCAAGAAACAGGAGAGAGGCTCTGTGTGGCGCCAAGTTTCAGCCACCTGATTTTCTGTGTTCAAACTCCCAAAGGCAGAAGAAGGCAGTACAGTGACCTCCACCCAGGATGATGAGGAGAATCCAGTCCCTCCCTACCCCAGATGGCCTGATGCCTGCCTAGACAAAGCAAGAAATATTAAATATAAATAATTTATACAAAATGGCTCATACAAAAAGCAGTAGGTATGGGGGAAGAGATGCCTCGGTGAGAGGCTAAAAGGACCAAAAGAGATGAACCTCTAGCTGCCTTCAATATGGAGCGCAGGGCTCGCTCTGCAGGCAGGGGAGGGTAAGGCTGGACGAACAGACCCTCAGGGGAGCAGGCCGGCAAGTAGGGTGGTAAAGCGTAGGGCCTGCCCTGCAAGCTCTGCCACACATCGCGCCATCTCTTGGACCGCAGTGTCAGATGGGTAACCTAAGGCAGCCCCCTTGACAGCAAGCACAGTGGCCCGCAGAGTTTGGGCCAGCATTGTGCCTGCAGCTCCCACCTGTGCTCGGAGAGGTGCAGAGGCTGCCAGCCGGCCGAGGGTGTCCCCAACAAATACCAGGCGGTGAGCAGCCACTACCACTCGTTTGCCATGGGGCACAAAGAGACATGGCGGCTGGCTGGCCTGGGTACTGGACATGAGAGCTGCCACGGCAGCCTGCAGAGCTGAGTAGTGGCTCTGGCATTGCCCTGCATAGAAATGCAGAAGCTGTAGGTCTCCAGTGGACAGGACCAGTGGCTCCTCTGGGGACAGGGCTTCCTATGGATGGAGGGGAGGGTCAGTGAGGACAAAGTGATCACTTCTACTCTTGCTGCCCCTCTCTCTCCCTCCCTCCCTCCCTCCCTCCCTCCCTCCCTCCCTCCCTCCATTTTTCTTTATTGAATATAATCCCTGTATTTTTTCTCAGCATCAAAGAACATAGACTCTCAGAGACAGCAGTAAAGTGCCCAGAGCTGATTCCAGAAAGACCTGAATTCAAATAATCCCAGGCAACTTCAGAGAAGTCTCTGAACTTCCTTGGTCCCTTATCTCAGAGTAGCCCAGTGCTGGGGATGGGGCTTCTCGTTTTAGACTTGCCTAGTGTGTGCAAGGCCTGGACTTGCTTCCCAGCATCATGAGAACAAACTGCAATGAGCAAAGCAAACCAGGAGCATGGTTCTATACTGTCCAACATTTGCATAATGCAAGCCATGTTTTATGTGGTTTAAAATAGCCACATAAAAAAAAAGTAAAAAATGTAGTTAGGCAGTGGTGGCACACGCCTTTAATCCTAGCACTCGGGAGGCAGAGGCAGGCAGATTTCTGTGTCCGAGGCCAGCCTGGTCTACAGAGTGAGTTCCAGGACAGCCAAGGCTACACAGAGAAACCCTGTCTCGAAAAACAAACAAACAAACAAACAAAAAAAAAAAAAAAAAAAAAAAAAAAAGAAAAAGAAAGAAAGAAAAGAAAAGAAAGAAACCCTAAAAATGTTATCTACATCTAAATGTTTAAGAACTCAGAGCATCCATGTATAATCAAATTTAGTTATGTTCATACCAACTCTACAAATCAAATCCGAGTTGAGCATAGTCGGTTGCTCACACTTGTACCTCTAGCACTTGAAAGCCTGAGACAGGAGGCTTGCTTTGAATTCAAATGCTACACAGTGAGATTCTGCCTGAAAACACCAATAAGAAGAACCCTGATATCTATTTTAATTTTTAGACATTTAGTGTGAGGTGTGTGAGAGACTATGTACATGTGTGGTGCAAACATGCCATAGCATGTATGTGGAGGTCTGCTCTCCCCTTCCACCACCCGAGTGCTCAGTGAGATCCATGTCACTCAGCTTGGCAGCGAATGCCTTTGTCCACTGAACCATCTCTCCAGACTCTTGATATATGACATGTTGAATTGGCTTAGCACAGCATACTGCATTCTGTATAAGCGCCACATGAACATTACCTGTGACCGTGACGACACAGGCAGCCTTCCTAGCACAGGATCCAACACTCAGGAAATACCTGATGAATAGGGGGCTACTTGGGAAATACCTAAGGAATGGGGGGTACTTTATTATGTCCTTCTGGCCTTTGGCTAAAATCTGGTACAGTGGAAACTGCCTCACTTTGGAGGACCAGAAAGAGAAAGCAATTGCTATAGAACCCCACATTAATCACTGGTGGAGACCAGCTTAGGAGCCAGTCTCTTAGGAACCCAGAAATTCACTGTTGGAGAGAAGTCACCTGGCCAGCTTTGACCCATTGCCCAGAAATTCTTTCAGTTCTCCTGACTACCCGACTTCCTTCCAGCACAGTCTTTCCTGTCTTCCTGAATTCCCAATAGACTCTTCTACGTTCCAGCACCTTCTGTTGACTCCCAGCTCCTCTCTGCTCTGTCCTAGCTTCAAATGTATTTAGCCCTGGCTGCCCTGTCTCACTGATGGTTTGGCTAAGAATACCCATTCCCCTAAGTTCCAGTCCATCTTCTCTAGCACACCCCTCCAGGTTTACCTTCTGTTCCACCAGTCCCCTCTCCTGCAATTCAGGATCCGCTGGGGAAGCTTTATCCAGGGGTCTAGAACCCTGAGCTTTATCCATACCCTAAAGAGGAATCACTGGTTAGTGTTAGGGAATGGGAGCTGAATACAGGCCCCCTGTTGCCTCTGGCTCAGTCCTTCAGGAAAGTATTCCCAGCATCAGAGCTTGTAGTCCTTGCCCTTCAGGGGACAACTGTTCACCTTCATTCTGGGATTAGGGCATGTGGCATTCACTCAAGGAGTGTGGGCTAGTGCTGGAGTCCCAAGCTATTGGGCATGAGGCCAGGCGAAAGGGAGATAACTAAGGAGACCCTTCTGGTGGGGTTACCCAGGATCTCACCTTAAGATGCACGTAGTCATATTCCTCGGCCATTGGGATGCCTTCATATTCATTGTGTGGGCCTGCTGAATCATTGTCTACTTCCCTGCACTCTGGATCTCCCTCAGGTTTGAGGCCCCCATAACCAGGCAGGCAGGGTGGAGGAGGGGGTAGAGGCCTGTCCTGGATACTGCCCTTGCGGCCTGGGGCAGGAGAAGGAGCTGGAGAAGGAGCAGGAGCCTCAGAGACAGGGAGGGCAGGCAGAGGTCGGCGGGACAGGCTCTCAGTGGACGGTAACCTGGGCCTGTGTTGGGGTGGAGAGCTTCTGGTCAGAAGCTGGGCCACAGTGTCCAGGTCAGTGGAGGAAGAAGCTGCTGAGGGCTCTGGAGATGGTGGCTCTGGCCCCAGCAGAGGCACATCATAGATGCCTTCATCTGCATCCCTGCTTTCCCCATTTGCCAGTAGTTCCTCCGGTGCTTCATACAAGTTGAGCAGGGCTGAGGCCCGTTTCAGGTTGGAAGGGGCAGCATAAAGGGGAGGCCCTGGTTCCCGGCCCCCTTCCCACTCCAGATCTGGCTCCAGCTCTGCAGGTGACTTCAAGGCCAGAGGCACATCGTAGGGAGCTTCATCCTCTCCAGGGGGCTGTGGGACAACTGAGGCCACAGGACAGGAAAAGGAGGCTGGGGAATCATAGGGACAGTTGGAGGGAGCCCGGAGGATGTTGGGAGGCACATCATAGACCTGGTGGGAGGGATCAGCATTAGCCTTCAGCTCAGCGGTAGACTACCCCTGAGGATTCTGGGCCTCAGCCAACATACACAAAACTCTAACCTCTACCACATCTCTGGAGGCAGTCAGCTGCATCCCATTGACTCTGGGGACCTTGTAGATGGAGTCAGAAGAGGGTGAGCAGGATCTAGCTGGAAGTCCTGAGGCAGAGCAGGGTCGAGCTGGTGGTGGTATCACATACACCTGGGGGATGAAGCAGTGAGAGTGTCAGGAATGGAAGTAATTGAAACAGATACGCAATTTCAGGAGCTTATAGACTTTCTAGCCTCCTCCCTCCACATTTCCTGTGCTGAGCTTAGAAGCAGGTGGCAGAAAGACATCGACCTGTGAAAGGTCAAGTGTCAAGGTCTCAGTTATGATCTCCCTGAAAATCTGTCCCCAGGCTCTGGAGAGGGCAAAGATTGCCAGGCCCAGGATGAGAGGCTCTACTTCTTACCTCCTGCTCCTCACAGCCACGCTCTGGGGTGGGACATGATGAGCTAGGTTGGGTGGGAGGTGCTGGGCAGAGGCTAGGCTTGGGTGCTGGGCCAGCAGGAAGGAGCTTCACTCTGTTAGCAGGGACAATACCCTGCTGTCCATGCAGGGAGCAAAGGCACCAACCATCGAGTCCGCCAGCTCCCTCCCTCTGCAGTACCCGTAGAACATCCCCTCGGCGGAAGGACAGCTCCTGTGGGGACTCAGCAGTGTTGTCATACAGTGCCCGGGCAAGCTGGGCCTGGTGGGAGAGGTTAGAGGAGAACAGTTCTCACACACGGCTCAGGCCACGTGGAAACGAGTCAGCCTCCCCTTCCAGTTAAACTAAAATGTCTCACTCCTGACTCAGCTGCTCCTGATTAGGCTCTGCCTTGCCAGCATCATGGAGGGCACACTCTTCTCTTTTCTTAACCTGTCCTTCTTCCATCTTAGTGCCTTTGCACTTATATTTCCTCTATTCCAAGTACTCTCTTGACTCCATCTTACCGATCCTTTTACATCCTTCAGTTCTGAGAAAATGTCTCCTCCAAGGAAGAGGCTTCCCTTTATTCTCTTCCCTATCACATTCTGTGCCTGGATCCACCCACTGTTTCTTTCAAGACACTTTCTATTACTTAGGTTTTGTTATTATTGAGTTCTGCTATTACAGAACTATAAGCCCTGTAAGAACAAGGGCTGCTATACTCCATGACCCCTCCAATAGGGTCCCACTCAGAACTGGTCCTCAATACACATTTGTTAAAGAATTTCTTTAAAACACATGAAGAGGTCTGGCTAGCATCTCCCATAGACTCTCTTTCATGTTGCCCCTGTCCTCCAGTGATTATTCCCCCAAGTAAAAGGTAAGATTAAGCAACTCTAGAGACCCGTCTTTCTGGAGGAGTCTGGAAGACATCTAGACCAAGTGTTAAGGCATACTTGAGAAAAAAAAAAACAAACAAATAGAAGTCGTTGCTTTGTTCCTAGCCTGAACAAATACGGTACTATCAGAAGAGGCTGAGGAAGCATGGGGAAGAGAAATGTATATATCCTATAATATGTGTTCAGAACAGGGCTGGGAATGACAGCTCATGCTTGTAATCCCAGCAGTTGGGAGAGCTGAGTAGGAGAACTGCTGTGAAGGTTCGAATCCAGTCTGCAGACCTGTCTAGACAGGAACCTAAGCTTTTCCCCATTGAGGGCATGAACTTAGGTACTGAGTCACAAACACAAAGTATCCAGAGACTCTTAAGTCTTTACATCAATTCTAATTCTCAAAATCTGCATTTTAGAAGGCAAACTGGGGCAGGTTTAGGCTTGATCCATGGCATATGGCTGACGTGGCCAGAAGAGCAGTCTGATGTGAAAGCTTGTTCTCTTTCAAGGGCGCTCCCTATGCCCTTCTGCAGCCACCGTGGTTTTCTTTTACATCATTTTGTTTGTGTGCATGAGTGCCAGAGTGCACAGGTGCAGGAGTCGGTTCTCTCCTTCCACCATGTGAGTTCTGGGGATTACACTGGGGTCCTCAGGCTTGGCAACAGGCACGTTTACCTACTAAGCCACCTCTCTAGCCCGCCCTTTTTCTTTTCATTTAAGATTTCATTTTACTAGTACAGCAGGAGAGAGGGACAGTGACTCCTAGTAGGGTGTTTATATCGGCTCCTATATCCAACCTCTCTCAGTTCTCACTCCTCTCAGTGCTCCTGTTTTGTAACGTCCTTGGGGAGAATCAAGCTTACTCCACTCGGAGCACACTCAGCTTCAGTTGTGACTGTTAAATGACTGCCTGCCAGTAGGATCTCAGGTAGTGTGGCTCATTCAGAAGCACAGGGGAACAGCCAGTTAGATACTGATGGCCAGGTAGCCATGTGGACTAATTAAGTCAAGTCTCCAGTCAGGGGCTCAGTGGTTAAAAGTGGATACTATTCTTCCAGAGACCCAACTTTGGTTCTCAGCAGCCATAATGCATGACTTGCAACTGCCCGCATCTAGTTCCAAGGGGTTCAATACCTCTAGCTTCTGTGAGCACCTGCACTCATATGTACAGACCCACCCACAGAGTATATATATAATTATATATATATATATATAATTAAAATAAACAAATACAAAGTATTTAGTTAAACTGAGTCTAGTGGTGGAGGTCCATAATCTCAGCTGCTTGAGAAGCTGAAGCAGGAGGATTGAAAGTTTGAGGCTAGCCTGGGCAACTTATCAGATCCTATCTCAATATGAAAAAGAAGGCTGGGGGACTGGGGAGGTAGCTCGGTTGGTGGAGTGGTTATCTTAGCATACAAAAGGCTCTATCTTTATCCACTGGGATTGTCGGGGAACATACCTGTTATCCCTGTACTTTTGAAGTGGAGGCAGAAGGATCAGGGTTAGACTACATAAAACTTTGCTTTAAAAAAAAAAAAAAAGGCTGCTAATCTGAGTATGTGAGTATGTAGCTCACAGAAAGAACACTTGCCTAGGACATTTTGAGGCATTAGGTTCAACCTCTAGTACTATAAAAAACATCCTCCTCCTTATCATCAAATAAACAACTAAACTCGGGCTGTAGCAGGATGCTACTGGACTGTAGGGGGGAAGGATGCTTGGCTCACTCAGACATGCTGCTCCTCTGGGACCATTTTGTGCTAGGAAGCAAGTTGTGCAACCACTGTGTTCATTTCTTCTGCTCCCAAGCAACCATCCACCCTTTCTTCCTCCCTCCCTCCCTTCCTCCCTTCCTTCCTCCCTTCCTTCCTCCTTCCTTCCTTCTCCAAGGTGCTGGGGTCAAACTCAGGTCCCTTTGCATGCCAGGCAAATGTCGACCACTGAGCTCCATGCCTGGCCCTCATCACACTGTTTCTGATTATATAGTGACTTCTAAAAGAAGCAAGGCTACAAGAAGAAAGCATGCTAAACAGACAACACAGATGGCTGGCTGGCCCTGCACTCTCCCTGTCTTCCGTGTGTGCGCACATGCATTTGGAGGCCAGTGGTTGGTGGTGGCTATCTTCCTTAATCATGCTCCATTGGTTTTCCTTTGAGAGTCTGGGCCTTAAGCTCACTGACTTAGCTAGACTAGCTGGTCAACAAGCCTCTGCAATCCTCTTGTTTCTGCCTCCCCAGTGCGGGATTACAGGTGAGTGAGTTCCCTGCACATGGCTTTTTGTGTGGGTGCTGGGGGTCAAACTCAGGTCCCTAATTTATGCAGCAAGTACTTTACCAACTGAGCCATGTCCTCAGCCCCTGTACCTTTCCTTCTAATTGAAAACTAGAAATTAGTATTTTGGATTTAGCCAATGATCAAAGACAATGTTGTCAGTGCAGGCGGATTTGGGGTTGAGTCCCTTTCTTGCTTAGATGCCTTTAAGGAGATTTTAAACATCCCTGTACTGTAGTATCTTCCATTGTGGAACTTCCTTATCTACAGCCAAATACCCAGTTTTGAATGATAACATGTCCTTATAAGGTTGAAAGCCGAATGAGACAATGCACCAAAATATCATGACAAAGTTTAGCGGGGTGGGAGGAGCAGGTGTGTAAAGTATAAATATTAACTGTTATGATCCCGTGAGTTTCATTAGCACAAAAACTCCTCACCCAAATACCTTCTGAACTTCAAGAGTGACAGTCACTCCAGGATCCTGACAGCAGCTTTGACACTCCCAAAGGCACCCTGCCACCAGAGGACTGGAAGGTTTAGTCTAAGGAATGACAATTGGATTCATCCTCAAGGTGCTCTGTGGCTCCAGGCTTTTCCTTCACTTCCGTAATTTTTCTTCCCTTAGACAGAGTCCAGGAAAGCAGGTGGCAGCCTGGCTTCCCCTGGGAATCCCCAGCAAGGGCTGGAGAAGCTGAGAAGGAATGGATTTGCTCTACAGACACCAAGATAGAAAGCAGAGGTGCGGCTGTATGGCTCCTCCCTGTGTTAGGTTTGAATTTTATCCAATGGGGCCATGCTTTGCAGTTTGCCTAAACCCAGGCCAGAGCTGCTGATAGGATGATGGATTATGGGTGTGATCGCTCCTTCTTTATCGCCTCCTAGGGGCCCAGCTGACTTGTGAGGCAATGGCTGACTTATTCGGGTGGCAATGTGCCACTGCACTTTCTGGTAGGCCTCCTCCCGCAATTCCAACACGCCAACTGTCCCTGTCTTTTGTCCCCGTCACCAGTCACCAGAAAGTGGCCCGAGGCGGGCTGACATCATCTCCCCTCCTCTATATTATTTTCCCCAGCCTGTTCACGTGCCTGTTTCTCCATTTCTCCCAATCCTTTAGAGTTGGGCTTCCTTGGCCTTCCATTTTTCCTTAGGCTTCCTGGTCTTTGTCAGAAAACTCCTTTTACTTACCTCCCAATTACAAGCCCTTGCCAACCCCCAGTAGGCATCTGTTTCCACCCATTAAGAGCAAATAGGATGGGGTTACACTCCGCCCTCCCCCCCCCCCCAATCCCTCATCTATCCACAGCCACTATAAAGAAAGATAATAGGGAGAGAGGAGGAGGGGCCAACCCAGACCCAGAAGGCACAGGGTATGAGGGCTGAAAGGGAGAAAGGAACAAAAGAGAGAGGACACAGCTTCAGGGAGAGGAGATCACAGAGTGGGTAGAAATAAACGCGACAGTGTCGAAGAGCAGGTTGGAGGTCTCTACCTGACAAACCTCCTTTCCCTGGTGAACTCACCGACGTGGCAATGGCCATGGCTCTGGCCTCCAGCGTCGTCGCCTGCTTCAGGCCAGGCTCAGTTTCGCTGACTTCAGCGATGGCTGCCCCACACCATGGTTCCTGGCCTCCAAGCCAGAAGGTCACCCCAAGCTGTAGCGCTTGAAGAGATGCCTCCCCGAAAGTTGGAGGAAGAGAAAGAAAACCCACAAAACTTTCCAAATAGGAGACAGCTTGGCCAAGCAGGAGGAGGAGTAAGGCGGGCCTGGGCGTCGCTGTGGGACCTCATCCAAGGGGCGCGCTCTAAACTGTCCCCAGGGTCTCTCGGGGCTCCAGGCCCCCACAGCTGCCGCCTTAAGTCGCAGAGGCCTCCTGGACACACATGGACCCACAGCCCACTTCCCAGGCTAAGAGACAGGAGCTGTGGCTGCTTTCGACGCCTCTCCAGGCAGCTCAGGCTAGCCCCGAGGGCTGGGAGAAGCCGCCTGAGTGGTTGGGCTGGACGAGCGACTCTAGGGGCCAACCCTCCCCCAGCGGCGCAGAGCGGTGCTCCCAGGGCTGTGGTCGTGGCAGCCGGGGCACTGCGGCGGGACCCGCGGGGAAGGAGGAGGAGCGACAACTGAGCTGCGTGTCGCCAAACTCGCTCAAGTCAGCGCAAAGGCCGGCGCCAAAGGCCTAAGAGCGCGTGGCGGTGGAACTGGGCCGTCTGCCCAGGCCCGCGCCGAGGCGACCTCTCCCGGCCGCACTCCTTCTCAGCACAGCCGGGTTTTGGAGGTGGCCGCCAGACACCTCTCAGTCTCAGCGCTCAAGGGCGCGCACCACCCTTTGCCCCGGGCACCCCACTGGCCCCAGTCCCCCGCTCACACACCCTGGACCGGCCCCTCGGTGCGTCCCAAAGCTTAGGGAAGCTCCAGGTGTCTTGGGGAACGAAGAAAAAGACCACAGAGCAAAGGGAACAGAGAAGGGGAGGAGCAGTCCTGTGGGCTCGCCTAGGGTCGAGGTGGGGACACTGAGGGTTAGAAAAGGTCCGGGGTCGCGCGTGGCCCCGCTCACCCCTTGCACTCGGTGCCCCTTCCCTCTCCTGCCCGGGCTCCCGCTCCCCCTCAGCAAGCTCTCTCTCCCCTCCCCTCGGGCCCACTCCTCTCGCGAGGGGCTCAGGCCAGGGGATTAAGAGAAGGGGGAGGAAGGAGGAAGGGGAAGCTGCAGGGAAAGGGGACGATCCTTTCTGAAGCGGTGTTGAGTTTCAGCTCCCGACCCTCGGGCCAAACTGCGCGCCCCAGCCCGGCCCCTCTCCCCCGCACCTTCCTCCTCGGGACCGCGCAGCAGACCGCCGGGTGGTCTGGTCTGCGCGCTCCGGGGAGCTCGGCTCTGCCCGCCACGCCCCCGCTCTCCCCCGCCAGCCCCACGCCTCTCCCTGCCTCCCTTTCATTAGCCCCACATCTGTCTTTCCCGAGGGAGGGGACGCGCAGCTTCCGCCGCGCCAGGGTCCTGGAGGTTTCGCCACACTGATTGTGCAGGGGGCGGCGGGAGTGAGGCCGGGAGGTCCAGAGGGCCACAGGCTAGGATGGAGTCTGGTGGTGAACAAAGATTCTGGCCCTTGGGAGAAAGCGAGAAGCCTCAGCGTCTGGCTCATATCATATCCCAGGCTGGCCGGTTCCCCCGCCTTTTAGCCTCCTTTGCCAGTCCGGGCCTGTTTCTCTTCTTCAGCTTGGCCCTCGCTGCTCCTGGAGCAGTTGGAATAGAGACAGTGGGCAGAAGAGGGCATAGCTCTTGGGGGGTGGGGGTGGGGTGGGTTGGAGTTTCAGTCCAACCCGAGCTCCTTGCCTTCTATACCTTTCCTGCCGGCCTCCCTCCAGTCACCTTCTTTTCTTCGAGGATATATATATATATTTGGGGGGGCTGTCCCGGTATTTAGACAGCAAGCTGCTAAGCAGAAGTGGAAAGCTATAATGTCTTCCCAGTGTGTACGTTTAACCAATGACCACTTAAGGCACAAAATAGACAGAGAGCTCAGTCGTAACCTCTTTAGGAGAGAGCATATGAAATCTTACTTAAGGACCTTTGTGAACTGGAGGCGTTGAGACCACTGTTCCCCCACCACAGTGTTCTACAGACTTAACCACAGCATTTTTACAGAACCACCGGTGGGGACAGTGTTTACTGCCTGGTTACCTAGAACCCTCTGCGGAGGGGAGAGGTGGCACTTAAGGGGTGGTTCAGTGAACATTTCTGGATGAACACAGGATGAATTGTGCTGGTTCTGGGCAGTAATCCTGGAGGGCATCTCATACCCTGGCTGGAAACCTTCAACATGAGATGCCATTAGAACGATAAGGAATTTTAGTTTCTAGATCCATCTGGAGTAAGAGTTCTCCTGTCTCAGTGTCAGTTTGGTTGGAGGTGGTCGCTAGGGAAGCCTTTCTATCCTCCAGACTCCAGTCCTAGGGGACAGGATCTGACCGCCTTGGCACTGCTAAGGACTTAGAGAGTATGACCCCTACCCAGAGTCACCAGCACAAAACAAAGGTAAGCAGGACATCTTGGCCTCCAAACATAAACACTCTGACAGACACAGAGAAATAGATGCAGGGCAGAAGCTAAGCAGAAGGATGTGAAAGGTCTAGGCAAGGATGAAATTTGAGAGACAGGGCAGGGATTTCAGAGCTTGATGAATGACTTAAGGTAGGGGCAGCTTCGGTCTTGAGAGTGAATCCTGGCTTATTAGCTCTGTCACCTTGGTCAAATCATAGGCCATCTCGTAGTTTTAATTCCTCCCTTGTAACTGTTGCCTTGGTGAGAAGAACATAGATTGAAATGCTTCCTCTAACGATGCTTTCATGAAAACTGGATGCTCTTAGCTGTGGGAATGGGAACATTTCCTGCATCCTGTGCGCTTACTTCTGCCTTCTCCTTTAAGGTTGGAGGTGCCCAGGTATTCAAACTAGGAAGAGTTCTAGCTTCAGGGTGCGGTTGGCAAGAACTCGGCTTGGAAGGGGTGACGCCTGTGCAGAGAGCAGCCTCATGGGGTCTTGCACCATGGTTTGACTTGGCCACATTCAGAGAGTAGCAAAGAAGGAAGTCTTCCCAGCAGGGTCCAGCCATTCTTGCTCTTCCTTGTCCCACCCACATGTTCGCTCTCCTCGAATCCCAGTCTTCTCTTCACCCCTAGTTTTTCCATTCACAGTGTCCTGTCTGCTTCTGACCCTTCCCATCACAATGCCAAAAAGGCCTTCCTGTTAGCGGTGCCTTCCCACCCTCTCCAGTCTCTCCCCCCACAGCAGCTCTGTGCCCTTCCTATGTCGGAATACTGTCTCATTTTCTTCATCGTGCTTTCTTCTGTTATGATTGGAAGGCATCGTCCTCATTGTTTACTATCTGTCTCCTACACTGTAAGCCTCTGGAGGAAGAGGCTCCGTCTCTCTTGTCTCCCTCTTCATTCCTTAGCACTTAGAATGTCAGTGTCTGGTGTGCAGTTGATGCTCAATAAGTATTTGGTGAGCAGATGAATGAACACAGCGGCTATGAATATAGGGCAACATTGGGTTAGCCTTGGAAGGCAAAACTGGGTTAGCTTTGGAAAGATGCCATCTCTGGGTCCTTGCACTCTTAATCTGATAACTCCATGTGTTTCCCAGATCAAATTGGGTTCTCCTTGAAAGTAGTCTCCTGAGCTTGTCTGTTCAGTACTTAATAATTGCATTAAAAATAATTAGCGTGCTGGAGAGATGGCTCAGTGGTTAAGAGCACATACTGCTTTTCTTGAGGACCTGAGTTCAATTCCCAGCACCTACATCAGGTGACTTACCTGTAACCCCAGTTCCAGATGGATCTCTCTGTGGGCACTTGAATTCATGTACACAACCCCCCTATACAATATACATAATTAAAATAATAAAAATAAACCTTTAAAAAATAGCTTGTATCCAGGGCCATTATCACCAATGTGGAAATACTATTCTAGAGGTCTCCATTTTGGGTATCTCAGAAAAGCATGATGAGGATGCCCCATTGCCAAGAGCAATGTACCAGCAGGTACATGGGGATTCCAATATTTTAATTGCCAAGTCCTGGCTTCTTATAAGGTGAGTAGAAATAAACTCAATCCCAAGGATGCTACACCGTTTTTAGGACCTTAGGTTCAGGGTAGATAATCTTTTTGGCACCTCTAAGCTCACTCACTCCAGGGACACTCACACTGTACCACATACATCCCTACCAAGAAGCAGGAGCGAAGGAGCATCCGAGATCTTGAACAGACTAAACTCTCGGCAGCAGGCACGGGCTTGAGCACCCTTCTGATGGACAGTTATACCTGAAATCCCGGAGAGCCCCAAGAGCTTTTCCGAGCATAAAGTTCATTTCTTCTTTCCTTTCTGGGCAGGTGCTGACCTCTTTTCCCAGAGGCATGAGGTAGGACTTCCAGCCCAGTTTGGCTGCCAGGCAAGTAGAGACATGTTGGGAGGGTACTCGTAATGTCAGATGTTGGGCCAACCTTGCTTTGCTCCTGCCTCCAGCATTCTCCCCATTGCCACCCCCACACCCCTCAAGGCTTCCCTGGAAGCTGAAATGACTCAAGGATTCCAAAAGTAGTCACCCCAGGAGGAAACCCTCTGGAAAATGTTTCTCATAGCAGGGAGTCACCCTAAAGTGTCCCACAAAGCTTCTACCGAGATAAGGACAGAGGCTGAGCAAGCAGGGTTGGGTGGGGGCCTGTGGCTCAGAGAATGGGTTCATGGGTCAGCCTGGTCATCATGGTATGGGGAAAGCCAACCCTGGGGAAGCCTGTTATTGAAGGGATATTCCATCTTCTTTCCAGAGGCTTCCTCTGGCCTGAGGTACAGAGGGTAGAGAGAAACCCCAAATGCCTCACATGAAGAACAATGTCCCCATCACCCAGGCCAGTTCCATTCTGTAGTACCAGCAGTTGAGACAAGAAGCTGGGATCATTTTCTATGCCTAAGAGTGTCTTGGCCATTCTGTATTGGCCAAGATCTGCTTCCTAGGGTTGTGCTAGGGGGAGACCTATAGGAATCCTTCTCTTTGAAACAGCACTGCCTGCTAAAGGACCCTGGGCTTGGAGTTGCTAAGGAACACCACAAGCCACCTGAGGCCATGTGCCAGACCAAAGGCTGGGGAACAGGAAGCTGGAACAAAGGATCCCAGCCAGTGGGGCTGGATGCCAAAGGGGACAGGAATGCCTCGTGGTCTTGGGCAGGTGCAAATGAAACACGTCCAGCACAAGTCCAGGGGAACAGAAACACATTTTCTCTGGGGGCTCCCCTTCCATCCACAGCCGCCTGAGGATTGGCTCATGCTAGGAGCTTTGGTTTGGAGTTACTGAGGGCTGGCATGGAAAGCTAGCTCAGACTCTTTCCAACTGTGTCACCTTGAGTAGATGATTAAATTCTGTTGGGTCTCACTTTCCTCATCACCAATATGAGGATGTTAGTTTCTGTGTCTTTGTTTTATTGTCAGGATAATAAGATGATGTGTCTAGAGCTCAGCACCAAGTCTGGCACACTCAAGTGCACAGGAACAAGACCAGGAGTGCATAAAGGGAGATGGTATCCAGGAGCACTGGGGCAAGGGTGGGAGCACTGGGGCAAGGGTGGGAGCACTGGGGCAAGGGTGGGTATGGCATCTGCTGAAGATATTCCTGGCCTCATTCTTCTTCCCAAGTGTCCTAACCCTGGCCACCAGTGGTTTCTCCTCAATGCCTCCCACTGTTCCAGGCCCCTAAGATTCACCCAAAGCACTTTCTTCCAACTTTTGAGAATGCCCTTTGTTGCCATGACACCGCTGCCTCCAGACTGTTTTGTCCCACAGCATCTGAAAGAGCGGTCCTCTATGGTATGCATTATTCCTGGCTCCCTTTGTTTACTTTCTGATCCCTTGGTTACTTCAGGAGTATTTTCTGAGGGAAAGCACATGCAAATCATCACACATTATTCTAGAGACAGTGTGTATGAGTGTGTCAGGGTGGGGCAGAAGGTCCCTGGGCAAACAGAGAAAGGCCTGGAGGAAGCACACTGGCTGGTGTCTGCACACTCCTCCCCAGCAGGCTAGACCTTGATTGGCCTGTGTCATTGGAATCTGTCTTCTGGAGTATACACATACCCACCTGGCCAATAGGGTCCCATGAGAGTGCAGAGGCTGAGTGGACTCCCCATGGCTCAAGAATGGCAGCTATCCTTGCTGTGAGCCTTGTCTCTGGGAGCAAGGCTGAGACCTCCTGCTGGGTCATAGGTACCACAGTATCCTCTTCTCCATGCTCCACTCTCTCATTTGTGCAAGGTAGATAGTCACCCACAGCTTCTTCCGTCACTCTTGCCCACCCAAGCAGAAAACTCCTTCAGGCATATCCTGGTAGCATTGTAGGGCGAGGGCTGCATCCTCATCCCAGGAAGAGGTCAGGGAAAGTCTAGGGACAGGGATGGGGACAGGGTGGCAAAGTGAGAAGGCAAAGAGCGATTGGGGGCAGTAATGGACAGTGAGAAGTCACACTCAAAAGGGCTGGGGTCAGAACCAAGGGCATGGCAGCCGAATAAGCTTAAGAGGAGGTAAGTGTTTGTTAAGACAGGTGGTCAGAAACATCTAATGAGAAGAGGGACAGCCGGAGGTCAGATCCTAGGCAGGAGTAGCTGAAGTCTTGGAAATGATGTCCCTGGAAAGGAGACCACATGGCATTCTTCAGTTTGAGCTAGCAAACATCAGGGAAATTCCATCATGCCAACCCACAGAGACAGAAACAGAATTGCAGAATGCTATTACTACGACCCCCGCCCGGAAAATGCAAGGAACAAAGTTTACCCAATCAGCTGCCAGGCTGATAATGATGACCATTAGAACTTCCATGAGGGTAGCATTTAAACAACTTTTGGGAACATTTCCAGGGTTGGGTTTTGAATTTTGTTGTTGTTGTTGTTGGTTTTTTTTTTTTCTTTTGGTTTTTCTTTTTTTTTTTTTAATCTCAAGTCACTCCCTCTAAAAGATAGTGGAAATAAATTTGAATAAACAAAACAGGTTTGCTGAAAATAAAAGCAGGACACCTCAGCTGCTCCAGTCAGCCTGCTTCCAGAAGGCCTGTCAGGCAGGGTAGTACCAGCGGCTGGTGAGCATTGTCCGGCATGTACCAGGTGAGTGGCCCTGATGTCTAGCAGAGGACTGGCTGAGAGAGAAAGGAGTAGAGATGGTATTGAGTGTGTAGGAAGCCTGGTCTTCCAGGCTTTTGCTCTCAGGGAGCTGCAGGGGGTGGAGGGCGGGGCTCCTATAGGATGGGGACCTGAGAGTCACCTTCTCATTGGCCTTTGCTCATAGGCCGTTGCATTCTTGGCAATGATTGTGGGAACCCACACCGTCAGTTTGCGGATCCAGGACTGCGGTCACTTGCCCAACTGCTGCCCCAGCAAAGAACAAGAACCCCGCGAGGAGTGGCTGAAGTGGACCTCTGCCTCTGTGCCTCCCCCAGAGCCTCTGAGCCACACCCACCACCCAGAATCCTGCAGAGCCAGCAAGGATGGCCCCCTCAACAGCAGGGCCATCTCTCCTTGGAGCTATGAGTAAGTGTACTTAGTTCCCTCCTGAATGTATTCATGTATCCCCTGGGTGACGTACGAGGGATGGGGTGGAGGGCAATTCTACCCAATTTGACCTACCAGCCTCTTTTAATTAAGTAAGCAGACCAGATAGGTTTGGGGGCTACACAGGCCTGAATCTGACTCTCACTCAGCTCTGCCCTCATTATGTTGGGTGATGTTTTCAAAGTTCCTTCTTTCCTTCCTTCTTTTCTCTAAATTATATTCTATAGGCTAATATATAGGTCAAATACAACAATGTATGTAGAGCCTATATTTATATTGATTCTGTTTCTTGTTTGGTCTCCACCATAACTCATATTTCTCTAAAGTATCAAGTAGTAATATTACATATTACTAACACAGAGACAAAGCCTATGCCAAACGCTGTCAATCAACCCTTGTGGGGCAGGTGGGAGGCTAGATCCTTAGGCTTGTTATCTTTAATCAAAGCTACAGTTCTCTTAGTCTTTTACACAGTTTGTCACATACATATTGTAACTCTTTATTTATGCCATGGTATGAAATTGGGACAGAGAAACAATTTACAAATTAGAGTCTTGGAGACTCCAAACATATGATTTCATTCTTGTGTCTTCACATGGTTATACACCCCTCCCCCACGTGTCTCAGTTGCTTAGCCTTACCTTTGAGGGGTTATGGAGACAGTCCTGGTATAGGGAGCTGGTCAGCTTGAACTGATATTGTGTCTAAGACACCAGTTCATAATGCTTCAGAGTAGTCTCAGAGGCTACGTGGAAGGTCTGCTTGGGGGCGTGGGTGTCTCAGCTACACCTGTCCGATTCTCAGAAAGGCAGGGATAACCTTCGATAACCACTTAGCCACTTCTACAACATATGCCTATACAACACTGGTCCATAAGATGTTTCTCAGAAAAAAAGTAATGGGCGTCAAGTTGAGTTTGTAAAAGGCCACAGAGCCCCATCCCTTGAAGATTCAATCAATCCTCTCTATACATTACAGTTGGCAAGAGGCCTACTAAAAGAAACCATTAGTTTTCCCCAAACTTTGTGGATTACAGAAGCTTTTGTTTTTCAGTTAGTCAGTCAGTCAGTCAGTCAGTCAGTCAGACAGACAGACAAATAACAACAAAATTTCAAGGTATTTATTATGGAATCTACTTTGGGAAATGCTTACCGTAGTTGGACCCCAGTATCCCAGGGCTTGTATAAGAAATGATTCTACCTCACTGCTGCTTCTTGCTAGGCTAGTGGATACAATATTTTTTAAGTATCTTCTTTGCAGTTTTTGTTTTGATCTGTTTTTTGTTGTTGCCACAAATCTTTTCTGAATTGGTAAGAAAGAAAAAGTCTTTCCCATGACCTCAATGTACTTGTAATACATGCTTTGCTAATGGCTGGAGGGTGGACATGAAGCAGCTCTCCCTGGGGAGCAGCAAAACGAAGCACTTGGTGTTCTCTATGTATTCCTTTATATGTGCCTGTCGACTGTGTGGCACAGGTTAGCCTCAAACTCATGGCAGTCTTTGCCTCAGCCTCTCAAGTGCTGGGATTACAGGCACCTGCTACCATCCCGGCCTCATGGCAGGTTTTAGGTTTGCAATAGCGTAATTTAGATAAACACCATAAGATGTAATACCTTACTAAGAAGCCTCATGCATATCAGACCAGTGCAGCGCTGGTCTGGTGGAGGCTGGCAGGATGTTCTTCACTTTCCTCTGTGCTGTAAGAAGCTGTCACAGCTATGGCCTGGCATTGAGGGCCAGTAAGAAAGCTTTTTTTTTTTTTTTTTTTTTTTTTTTTTTTTGCCACCTACCTACATTAATAGTGGGAGAAGTAAATCTGAGAGGAAGGGGTAGCATTCAAAGTTACATAGTATTGGGTGCCAGAACAGATTTAAGAAGTTGAGTCCCCAACCACACCATTTGCTCCTTCCAGCTACTCCACCCTACCTGCCCCTTGCTTCTGGCCTGTCCCTCCAGGACTGATCAGTTTTGTCCTCACAGGTTGGACAGGGACTTGAATCGGGTCCCCCAGGATCTGTACCATGCTCGATGCCTGTGCCCACACTGCGTCAGCCTACAGACAGGCTCCCACATGGACCCACTGGGCAACTCAGTACCACTGTACCACAACCAGACAGTCTTCTACCGGCGGCCATGCCACGGCGAGGAAGGTTCCCCTCGCCGCTACTGCTTGGAGAGCAGGCTCTACCGAGTCTCCTTGGCTTGTGTGTGTGTGCGGCCCCGTGTAATGGCTTAGTCATGCTTGCCACCTGCCTGAGGCTGATCCCGTGTTGGGAGAGTGGGACAGGTGTACAATCCCCTTGCCAACGTGGGCTAGGGTACCTGAATGTTCCAGCTCTCCAAAGCCCTACTTGAAGCAGCAGGCTCCTGGGACAAGATGGAGGGCCTGGGGAGACACTCTGACTTTTGCACTTTTTGAAAGCACTTTTGGGAAGGAGCAGGTTCAGCTTGTGCTGCTGGAAGATGCTGTTGTGGCATTTCCTCTCAGGAATGAACTCCAAAGGCCTGCTGACCCTGGAAGCCGTACTGCTGGCTTTTCCTTTCCTCTGAACCCCCCAGTCCGGCATGGGCACTTTCTCCACCTTTCCCCCATTTCCTTTCGTTGCTTTTGTTTGTGAATGCCAACTCTGCATGTAGCCAGATGTCATTACTTTGAATCGGATGGTTCTGAGGAGAAAGCTGTTATCGAACGTGAAGAGATTTATCCAAATAAATATCTATATTTTAAACTGGTCTTATTTGTCTTTGCCATCTGTGGTACCTGAGCATCCTGTAAACCTCAGCAGTGTCCTTTCTCCTCTAGCTCTTCCTCCACTCTGCAACTCTCCCTACTTTCCTGGGTGGCCATTACATCCATCCTTCCCCTCCCCTGGTCCATCCCTGAACACAAGGGTGGGGGTGAGACAACTCAACATGGAGGAGAGACAGAAGGCCATTGAGGCACTGCAGTAGGCACACAGCGCCCCCTTGTCTCCCCAACAATCCTCCTTTGTCCTCTGGTTCTGGCTTTTGCAGCTTGGTCCAGCAGGGTACTGCCTGGGCTGGCCTCCAGTTCCCACCTCCCTTAAAGGAAAAGAGAGAAAGGCCCAGCCGAATAAGAGGGTTACGGTTACAGAAGGGGGCATAAACATCTTCAGGCTTTGGTTGCTGGGAACTCCTTGCTCTGTCTGTCTTTCTCCACCCCCCAAATCCTCTGCTTTCTTTCCCATCTCTTCCTCTCCCTGCTCCTTCTTTCCTTCTTCAGGGTGGGTTAGGCTGGAGGAAGAGGAGGGTTAACCATCTCTTTCTCACCCCTCCCCATACCTCCTAGGGGCCCTGCAGGCCAGAGCACAGGCACTCTGGGCAGCTGGGTGAAGCTCATCCGGGCAGGCCTTCCCTGGGTACTGCCTTTCCCCTGAGTCCTACAGCAGGCCCAAGCTTCACTTTCAGGTTTCTGTCAGCTTCTCTAACCAGATTTCTGTTTCCCTTCCTGGGCTGCTGGGAATCTGGTGAGGGAGAGTCTGTGTTGTGTCCCGTGAGCCTCACAGAGATGTTCAGTTCTTGGGATCGCCGGGAGCGGCCCCCAGAGGAAGGAGCAGCTGCAGGGCTCCAGGGCTTCGGAGTGGACAAGACCTTCCTGTCTTCCCTCAAAGGCATCCTGCTGGAAACTGAGCTGGTAACAGCTGCCCCTCCAACCTTGTGCCCCCACCTCTCCCATCCCAGCCTTCTGGCATAGCTCTGTGCTGGCCTCCTGTGCTCAGCATCTCACAGCCCCCTTCCCAGGTTTTCTGTCTTCTCACTCCCAGGCTTACCTTCTGCACTTCTCAACTTTCTAGCTACTTCTCTATCTGGAGGCAGTTAGAGCATGCATCATTCACCGCAAGACGGAAGTTAGATGGGAAGATAGCTTTCTAGGATACTGAGGGAATGAGCCATGGGTGGGGGCGGGAAGAGGACGGACAGGAAGAAGGCCAGTCTGTCTCTCTCCAGCTTCTAGGAGGGCTACTTCTTGACATGTCTAAGTATCCAAGAGGATTTCTGACAGCCACACTTTATCTGTCAGTTGTGGCCCACTACCATCTAGTCTCAGGCTTTCCCTGGTTACTGAGTAAGATCACAGTGCTAACACTGGGCCTCTTTCTTATCTGCTATCATATATGCAGCAAGCTCCTGACTTCTCAGCCTCTCTCAGCATGGAATCTGTTCTTGTTATATGAATTTTAGCTATCAGGAGTAGAGAAAGCTTCGTGGAGCAGAGGTGCTGTGGGCTGGTGTGTTCTGTGCCCCTGGGAACTGCTCTGGGGCTCTGCAGATTGGTCAAACTGATGGAGTTGCTGGGATTCCTGGGATAGCAGGAGTGGGAGGATGAAGATGTCCTTGATGGTCCCTGACACTGGGGATGAGTCACTTCTTTGTCTTCATTGAGAACTCTTCCTTCTCACTGAGGCTGGGTAAAAGTACCTGCTGAGAAGAGGAGCTCCCAACCACAGCCAAACCATGGCCTAGCCTGTGCATGTCTCCTCAGAAAGCTCCCCACACTTGGTCCTGCAGGCCCTGACCTTCATCATCTTCATTTGCTTCACGGCCTCCATCTCTGCCTACATGGCTGCAGCGTTGCTTGAGTTCTTCATCACACTGGCCTTCCTCTTCCTCTACGCCACGCAGTACCACCAGCGCTTCGATCGGCTTAACTGGCCTTGTCTGGTGAGGAACACTGCCTCTCCCACCCCATCCTGGTCTCTTTCTTCTCTCCGATTGCCCAGTTTTTCTGTAGTCTTGTGGCTCCCCTTCATTTCCACAACTGAGCTATGCTTTGACTCATGTTGTGTCCTGTGCTCAAACGTGAACTTTGGCCCGTGAGACTGCCCTTGTCAAGGAGGGTTGTCAAGGCAGATGTACAGACCTTAGGCCTGTTCTCCCACACATAAAAGTCCTGCTCCATGTGGCATGTTTGCTGGTCTCCTTTCTGCCTCTTGGCTGACCTAGATTTATCTGCTTCCATCTTCTGGGTAGGTTTCTGAGCTCACTCCCTTGGAAGTACTTGGCATGTGTCTGGGGGCATCCCTGGGCAGGAATTCAATCTCTGAGGACCAGACAGGGAAAGCTGACTAGTTTGGGAGATCCCCAGGTAATGATCCCTTCCAGCATCCTCCAAACCCTCCTCCCCCTACCTCTGGCTCCCTAGGACTTCCTCCGGTGTCTCAGCGCCATCATCATCTTCCTGGTGGTCTCCTTTGCTGCTGTGACCTCGAGGGAGGGAGCTGCCATTGCTGCTTTTGTGAGTCCATTCCTACAGTGCTCTCCAGCACCCAGGATGTGTGGCTGCTATTGGCACACTTCCTGTGCCCAAAACAAAGCCTGTGCCTGCTCATATATCATTCCCTCACTTCTGGTCCCATTCCCCCTCCCCACTCCTCTAGTCTGATGGCCTCTGCTGCCCCACCCCCATCCCTTTCCACAGGTTTTTGGCATCATCTTGGTCTCTGTCTTTGCCTATGATGCATTCAAGATCTACCGAACTGAGTTGATGCCCAGGACCACAGAGGGTGAGTTGTCTGTGCCCTAAGAGAGGAGATGCCCCTACCTCTTGTCCCAGATACTGCAGGCATACATGATTTCCCTGCCTGGCTCCTTCTCTACAGGGGACCAGCAGTGATTCCAGGGTTCCCTGGCTCCCATGACCAGACACAAGGAACCGTGGAGCCCATCTTTGTCATCTTTGAATTCACTGAACCCCAACTGCCCACCATCTACTCCGTGTCTTCAGAGATGTGTGCATGAGATGTCCCAGAGATCTGTGGGAAGTGGTGAAGTTCTGGGGGTTGGGGCAGGTTGCTGTGCTTCCAAGTCACTCCCAAATTAAAAAAAAAAAAAAAAAAAAAAAAAAAAAAATCAAATCCCAGTGGTGGGTCTTCTTCTTCCTCAGAACTTACACAGACTAGGAAGCCAAAGAGTTATTCGTGGGAACGTGCTCCAGAGAGCCAAGATCCCTCTGTGGGGTGAGGGAGTGCCACTTAGATGGAGGGAACTGAAGAGATACTTCAAGGGAAAAACTTTTGCACCTTAGCCCGACACATCAGCGGATTGTGAGATTACCAAAATGCTATGTGCTGTGCTGTTTGGGAGTGAGATGTCTAGGCCTTCCTGACCCAAGCGAACCTGGGGCAATGGTCCTTTTCTGGGGTTTGTGTAGAGCTCCCCCTTGTGGTATGGGGAGGGCTGGGCGGCAGACAGAGTGGAGAGGACAGCCAGAGGTCTTAGGAGAAATTCCTAAAATACCAGCACCTGAAAGAAAAGTTCTTAGGTGTGAGCTGGTCACATGCTCTCACTCTCTGTGAAAGAAAACTGGGGCTTAGTTATGGGGAAGTGACTTCCTTGAGGCAAAGCTGGCTCTACAACATCTTGACCTTGAAACAGTACTGTTGTGAGTCCTGAAGCTCTGAAAACAAGGGGCCCATGCCTTTGCTAGTGGACCCCCCTTCTTAGCTTGCCACAGTCTCAGAACACATTTGCTGAGTGTTTCCTCTCTGCAGAGCGTAAGCTTGACACCAGGGATTTTAAGGTAACAGTTGGGCCTGAAAGGGCAAGTCCATTTGGAAAGGAGTTTGAGACAGGAACTGCCTGGTCCGTGATAATCTAGTCTAGACACGACCACCCCACCTGGCTGGAGGAACCCATCATGGTTCATATATGTGGGTCCATTCCAGCTGACATCTTGCCCTCTCTCTGTAATGTTTTACCCTTCTCCTGAAATGCCTTTCTTCCTTCGGGATGGGCCTTTCAGTCGAGAGCTCTGGCCTCAAGCCCTGACTGTCCCCTGGATCTTGAACTTGGGGGATGTGCCATGCTTTCCTGTGATGATTATACTTGCCTTGTGAGTAGATTTTTCCTGCCTCCTATTTCCTGTCTTCCTGTCTTTGTGTTCTGTTACCTCATCAGGCCTGGCAGTCATTCCAGGGAAGGAGCCTACTGGACTTTGGGTTTCTCTGGACTCTGTTTATGGTTCTTAGGCTTTCTGCATAGTCTGTGCTTGAGCCTAGATGACTGCCCTTGGTCAGGAGAATGGGGGTAGGATGGGCATAGTCTCAGAGGAGAGATGGAGAGCTTGGGCTGGGGAAATGGGGAGAAGATTGTAGGTTTGAGAGGGTAAAAAGAGGGTCTGGAGAACCTTGTCCAAATACCCAGAGGACAGCAAGGTTGACTTTCCAGCCAGAGATCTTAGCTCCATCCATGAGCAGCTGTGTGTCTAGTCCTCCAAGGAGGAGAGAGATACAGAGACAGAGACAGAAATAGACAGAGAGAAAGACACACACACTGAGACAGAGACACACAGAGAGAGTAGAGACAGAGAGACAGGGACAGACATAGAGAAAGATACACAGAGAAAGAGGCAGACAGAGAGACAGAAAGACACAGACTGACAGAGACATAAAGACAGAGAGACAGACAGACAGACACACACACACACACACACACACACAGAGAGAGAGAGAGAGAGAGAGAGAGAGAGAGAGAGAGAGAGAGAGAGAGAGAGAGGTGTCCGACTGTGGGTCTGTACATGCATCTATGCATGCCCATGTGAATGGACACAAGGTGAGGACTGTCCTTATTTGGTCCATTACCCATAATGACTTGGGCTCAGCAGCACCTGGTCCCTGAGTCCTGGAATGTCCTCATGGTGAGGCCTGACTCACAGAGCTAGGGCAGATGTTGGAGTGGGGTCTCAGCTGTTTCCTGAGCATCCCACAGCAGTTTCCTGTGCATCCATCCCCAGCAGTGCAGAGACTCTTGGGGTATCAGTGGGAAGATCATCTTGGAGAGAACACATAGCCCGGGGCAACTTTAATTTCTGCCGGCTAAGAGGATGAGCTGTGGAAGGGTGGCTTCCACCTTAGCACCAAACTTCCATCCTCCTGGGTCTGACTTGGCTCCCTTTCAGTGCCTCTGTTCTTTGTACGCTTTAAGGGGTTATTGTCTTCTTGTCTTTGAGGTGGGGTCTCACATTACCCAGGCTGGTTTTGAACTTGCTTTCTAGCTGAGCCTGCCTCTTGCCTCCACCTCCTGGAGGCTTGGCCATCCATCATATCAATGGATTTAATTCTCCCATTTTTGGAAATGTTTCCTTTCTTTACTTGTACAAGTGGAGCTGGGACTGTGACTGTGCTGCCTGAGGCAAGACACCTCGCTTCCCTTTTGGTCTCCACAGACATGGGGTGCTTTGGATCCTACAGCTCTGACAGTCTCTGCCGTGGCCATCCTCCTCCAGGGCCACCAAGATTCCCCACCCAGATAGACCATTGGTAGGAAGGACAGAGGATACAGACAGAGTCGAGTGTTTGTGTTTATTGTAGATCAGCAACAGTGAGGTTCTGCTGGAAAGGTTATTCCTCATCGTGCATTTTCTGCAGAGAAAGGAATAAGAGGTGTGAAGCCAATGGGCAAGATGGACCGGGGAGGAATCTCTAGGGATTTCAGTGGCTCTAGGAAGATGCTCTTGGAAAGGGAGGGGTTAAACCTCAGGGGTTTTGAAGTTTAGAACATGGATCTGGGGCCGCTTTGGGTGGAGAGTGTATTCTCAGGTTAGAGGTGTCTGTGGGACCCTCCAGTTGTATGTATTGCCTAGTCTATGTCTAAATGCACATGGGATACACATGTAGCTGTTCAGAGCATCATACATGCAGGAGCATCCTGGTGAGACCATGACTAGCAGGTCCAGGGGAGGAACCCACCTTGGCACCAATGTCACGGCTTTTGGCCCGCAGCTTGTTGACCTGGGACTCAGCGATGTCCGCCCTCTCCTCTGCCTCATCCAGCTCGTGCTGCACCTTGCGGAACTTGGACAGGTTGGTGTTGGCCTGCTCCTCCTACGAGCAGATAAAGGGGATTGGAGATTGGGATGAGAAGAACTCTGGAATGGGCTCTCAGGTTCTCATGGTCCATGTCCCTGAGCTACTCCTCACCCGGTTCTCCCAGGCATGTCCTGCTTGGCACCCTCCTCAATGGTGTTCAGTGTTTAAGATCCTTCATCACCACCCACTGCCTCAAATGAACCTGTGCTGCCTGGCGTGCTCCGTGAGAATCCAGATTCACTGCATCCATTCCAGTTGCGTCTCAGATGCCTGCCGACTTGGAGGTTTTCATCCACACCACACCCACATGTTTCTATCCACCCAAGTGTCTTCTCTATTACCTGGTATTTAGTCAGGTTCCTGTTTAGGCCCAGATCCAACTTTTGGCCTCTTGCTGTCCTGCATCTCCACGCTGTCCCTTTGTCTTAATGGTATGTGGACTCTAAGCAACTAGTGGGCAGATTCGGGGCAGAAACAGCACTGATCTTTGGAACTTAGGGTGCTAGATACAGTTCTGATCATACATGCAGAATAAATGTCTGAGCCGAAGGTTAGAGCAGACCTTTGTCTCGGCCCCACTGTGGCAGATGCTCACTGGCTTTGTCTCGGCCCCACTGTGACGGATGCTCACTGGCTTTGTCTCGGCCCCACTGTGGCAGATGCTCACTGGCTTTGTCTCGGCCCCACTGTGGTGGATGCTCACTGGCTTTCACTAGCAGATGTGTGGATAAAAGATGGAGAGACAGTTCTGAACTCACCGCCTCCTCAGCCTGGCGCTTGTAGGCCTTCACCTTCAACTGCAGCTTGTCCACCAGGTCCTGCAGCCGCATCAAGTTCTTCTTGTCTTCCTCTGTCTGAAGGTGGGTGAGAGGGAGGGAGATGCCAGTTTTGGTGAGAGGAGCAACTGTGGTCATCAGTCCCTCCTCCCTTACTTTGTTCCTACCCCAGGCCTCAGCTGCCTCTCCCCCTCCAGTGGCTCAGGTCAAGGGGTTGCCCAAAGGGATTTTTTTCAGTCAGGGACCCACAAATTAATGAGTGTCCAGGTGCTGGAAGAGAGGGGGAGGTTCTCAGAGCCTCAGGGAATTTTGATTTATATGTTTCTTTGTTTTTATTTGCATTGGTGTTTTGCCTGCATGTATACCTGTGTGAGGGTGTCTGACCTTGGAATTTCAGACAGTTGTGAACTGCCGTGTGGGTGCTGGGAATTGAACCTGGGTTTTCTGGCAGAGCAGTGAGTGCTCTTAATCAATGAGGCATCTCTTTAATCCTCTGGGGAACCTCTTACTTTAGTCATATGGAGACATAGGGTCTGCCTGGTGAAGAGTTTCCCTTGCAGTAACATGGGCACTTTTAGCCAATGTTTCAAAGTGACCAGAAGAATAGTAAAGAAAGCTGACATTATCACCATCTAGATTATTCTATCCAACATAGCCCAGTATTCTGACACCTTCTCCTGAGCCAGAATTTGGGCAACAGGGTTTGTGGCTCCAATGCCCTTGGTCATTACTATCTTTATGTCATGTTCTAGGATGCCATTGCCTCTTTGTCTACAATAGGTCTGCCTCTTGTATCCCCTTCTTAAATGGACCAATGCACCCATCTCCTTAGACTTCTCTTCCTAGACACGGAAAATAACAGGCCAATGGCCAATCTCAGCTATGTAGATGGTGTTCTCAGACACTCTGAGATAGATGGTGCCCTAAGGCCTAGGTGTCCAGTCAGAGAAACTGCAGCTAGCATCTAAAGGTGCTGGTGTGAAGTGGTGCCTGGCATTAGTGACTGATAGTGCAGCACAGCAGAGCCCTGTTTGAGCCCAAAAGTGGGCTTGTAAAGCCATTGCTCCATCCGGATCTTCCCTGCCCAACCTGGTAGGTGAGCTCCTTGATGCGCCGCTCGCTCTTCCTCATGCCCTTCACTGACTCTGCATTGCGCTTCTGCTCAGCCTCCAGCTCATTCTCCAGCTCCCGAACCCGGGCCTCCAGTTTCTGCAGCTGCTTCTTGCCACCCTTGAGGGCGATCTGCTCTGCCTCATCCAGCCGGTGCTGCAGGTCCTTGATGGTCTGCTCCATGTTCTTCTTCATGCGCTCCAGGTGGGCGCTGGTGTCCTGCTCTTTCTTCAGCTCCTCGGCCATCATGGCGGCCTGTGCACGGAAGGGGAGGGCATGTGGGCTGCTCAGGTCCTCGTGGGCTCACTGCCCAGGCTAGGGAGATGCTGGTCTGGAGTGGGTAGGCAGGGGAGGGGACTCACATCTGTGATGGCCTTCTTGGCCTTCTCCTCTGCATTCCTACACTCCTGCACTGCCTCCTCCACCTCTGTCTGGAGTTGGGTCAAGTCTGCCTCCATCTTCTTCTTCTGGTTGATGAGGCTGGTGTTCTAGATATGAGTAGAAAAAAATACCAAATGCACACTTTATTGCTTAGTTCCATATTTTTGTTCAGAGAAAATTGAGCCAGATGGAACTCTGAAACTCACTGGCCAGCCCACCCAGCCAGCCGAGGAGCCCCAAATTCAGTGAGACACTTCATCTCAGGAGATAAGACAGAGAGTGACAGAGGAAGGTGCCCAGTGTTAACCTCTGGCCTCCTCACACATGCACACATATGTGCACATGTACAGGGCACCCGTGTGCACACACATAAACAGGTACAAATAACACCAATAAAAGATTAGACAAGCCTGGCTTGCACTCCTCACTTTCCCTTTCCCTATGAGAGTGGATATGGTCCAGAAAATTACTCAGCACTGGAGAATGGTCCCCAGCAGCTCACGGTCTGGAGTTTTACCCTTGAGTGCTTAGGAATATATTTGCATATAGGAACAGAGCTGTATTCCAAGGAAAATGGGAAGATTTCAGAGAATAACTAGACATGATTATAACTAGAGAAAAGTGTCCTTGACTAAAGCAGAGGACACAGTCACTGGATGGTGTCATTTACACGTATGCTAAATTCTGGAACAAAGCCACACCTGGCACTGCAATAGTTTGGCACAGCTATTGGGAGTATGGAAAACACTCTCCTCCCCACAGTTTGCCTGACAAGAAGATGTAGTTCTGCTTCTGAAAAAATGTCTTCCTCTGTGTGTGTGTGTGCATGTGTGTGTACATGTGTGTGTGAATATGTGTGTATGTGTGAGTGTGTGCTGTGTGTGTATGCGCATGAGTGTGTGAGTGAGTATGCACATGGAGTACAGGTGCCCACAGAGGCCACAAGTCTCAGATCTTCTGGAACTGGAGTTGTAGGAGATTGTGAGCCACCTGACTTGGGTGCTGGGGACCAAATTTTTGGGATCCTGCAAAAGAACAGCAAACACACTTAACTGCTGAGCCATCTCTCCAGCCCCAGTTACGCATCTTTAAACCCCCAAGTTCCTATCTTTTCAAATCAGCTTGGAGGCTGTCTTATAGATCAAGGTATCAGATGACAAAATGCAGTCCGTGGCTCCCAGATTTGTGACTCACAGGCACCACCATTCAGCCGTGACATACTTAGCTCCTAAGTCTGTTCCTCTCGATCGAGATAATAGTTCTCCCAGCTGCTACTAACAGATGAGGGCTGACCCAAGAATACTTAATCCTGCTTGACTTGCTCCAAAATTATCCCGGGCTCTGACTCTCAGTGGGTTTCTGCACAGGGTCCCTAACTCTGTCACCTGTGAGTGCAGCAGCTGCACCCGCTCGCTGGTCTCAATCAGCTCCTGCTCTGCCAGCTTCCGAGACCGCTCTGTCTGCTCCACCACAGCCCGCAGCTCCTCCAGCTCTGCCTGCAGCAGGGTGTTGCGTCGCTCCACGATGGCGATGTTCTCCTTCAGGTCGTCATTGGCATGTACGGCATCATCCAGCTGGAGCTGGGTGTCCTATGGGGAAGGTAAGGTAAAGGGCCTAGACCTCATGCCAATAGACCTCCCATTTTGGGTCTGGCACACCCCACCTGATCCCATCCAACAGTCTCTTGTCATCAGGAAGATAAGCGCCTATCTCATTCTCTACTCTCTTGTCCTGAGGCTCTACTGGACCAGAGGGCACTGTTTCTCACGCCTACAAACCCAGCAGGTAAGTAGTTCCCGCTTTCTCATATTTACGTTAGCCCATTTATGATTCCCTGTCCTTTACTATCTCTTATTCAAGCATTCACCAGTCCCAGCCCCCTTGGCTTCCAAGATCAGACAAGAGTGGGTGTATTCAGAGTGGTGTGGTTGAAGACCTTTATCATCTTTCTGGGCACTATACATATTCTGATTCACCACCTTCTAGAGGCCTGGCTCCGGTTACCTTCAAGTGGGCTTGAGCATTCTTCAGGTGCTTCTGGGCCTCTGAGGCTATCCTATTGGCCTGGCTGAGCTGGATCTCCATCTCATTGAGGTCACCCTCCATCTTCTTCTTCACCCGCAGGGCCTCATTGCGGCTGCGAGTCTCCGCATCCAGGGAGGTCTGCAGGGAGTCCACCACCCGCAGGTGGTTGCGCTTGGCCTGCTCCATCTCCTCATCCTTCTCTGCTAGCTTCCTTTCAATCTCTGCCTTGATCTGGTTGAACTCCAGCTGGGCTCGAAGGATCTTGCCCTCCTCATGCTCCAGGGAGGCCTGGAAAGGGGAGAGGAGTCAGAGGTAGGTAATCAAGGCTGCATTGGGTGGATGTGGGGAATGAGGGGATGACAGGCTTTAACCAGGACTGTGGCCTAGGAAGGAGTTTTGGTGATAGGTCCTGAACCCAGGCTGCTGTGGGAAAGAAAGCAGGGAACCTCCGAGGCCTCCTGACTCCTGATCTTCCTCTGTAAAAGAGAGGGTTCAGACTTCTCTTATATTTTTGGTTGTGAGCCTAGCCTTTAATGGCTGAGCCATCTCTACAGCCCAGATTAGGACTTCTCAGTCATCAGGCCTTTGGGACTAACAAAGCAGAAGTTCCTGACCCACCTGATTTAAAAAAAAAAAATCACAGAAAGTTGAAGTTTCTATAGCCCTAATCTGGGGCTGTTCCAGGTTCTTAGAAGTATGCAGCAATCATGGCTCATACATAAGTGCTTGATTGTGATCTCACTTAATCTCCATAATAATCATACACACAATCATAGCTTATACATTAATTTTATCTTACAGATGAGGACTCAAGCCAGGCTTCAAACCCAGGCCATTTGCCCATGGAGCCTGTGTTCCTCCCAGTGGTTTGAGCTATGCTAGCCTGACTCCAACTGGGAAGCAAGTCTTCTGTGCCAAAAAGCAGACTGTGGCGTTGTCCAATGCGAAGACCTCACCTATGGAGGCAGTTATGGCTCCTGGGCACGTGACCTTCTACTAAGAACGGGAGCTGATAGATTTGTGACTTGGGGTCAGGGTGGCTTCTGTAAGAGGGATACAGTAGGACAACTGAAGAGTGCAGAGAGAGTTAGGCCCTTACCTCAGCCTCCTCCAGGGCTGACTGCAGCTCCAGCTTCTCCACCTCCAGCTGTTTGCGGATCTTTTCCAGCTCGTGCACATTTTTCCCCCCTTCTCCCAGCTGTTCAGTCAGGTCTGAGATCTCCTCTGAGGAGCAGAGGACCAGAAAGATCAATACACCTTGCCCCACTTCCCCTTCCCTGCAGCCCTCCCCTGTCCCTCAGCTCGCCCACCCTGGAGGTTCTTGTTCTCCCGCTTGAAGGTCTCCAGGTGCTCCAGAGACTCCTCATAGGCATTCTTGAGCTTGAAGAGCTCTGTGCTCAGGGAGCGCGCTTCCTTCTGGGAGGACTCCAGCTCTGACTGGGACTCCTCATACTTCTGCTTCCACTCAGCCAGGATCTGTAGGCAGGAGCACACTGTGTCCAGAGCTGCCCTAGGCCCTCTCCTGACTCAGCCCTCCTCCCCCGCCTCCAAGGAGCAGGACCCCACCACCAGCATGCTTGGTGTCCACAGCCCCACTGTGAGCCTACCTTGTCAAAGTTCCTCTGCTTCTTGTCCAGGGCGGCGGCGGCAGCATTGGAGCGCTCCACGTCCACCATCAGGTCCTCGATCTCGTTCTGCAGCCTGTGCTTGGTCTTCTCCAGTGAGGAACACTTGGCGTTGACGGCCTCCACTGCCTCCTCTGCATCCTGAAGCCTCTGAGCCAGCTTCTTCCTGCAGCAGGGGAATGTATGTGACTGAACTTGGAGCCAAAAGGCTGTGAGAGGATCCCCTCCTTCCTACTGTTGATGAGAAAGACCCAGCTTCTCCCCGCAGTTCCCTAAGATGTTGGAACTCCAGCCTAGAGGAGGTGATGTAGAACAGTCTTCCACTACAGGCTGCTCAGACTCCCCCTACATACAGCACATCTGGGTGGCTCGCACCCCAACCCTCTTCCCTCAAGCCCAGGCTGAGTGATGATAGCTCCTCTGACCAACAAGCTTTTTGCTCGTCTTATACGTGAGTGTCAGGTATAACCCGGGCCAAAAGCTCACCCGTCAAAGGAAGCAAGCAGGGCCAGCCAGGTGTTACAGGTTGCAGGACTCAGGCTTTCTATCAGACACCCCCGTGGCTCACCAGGTCTCCCCATCCTCTGTTCTCCTACCCCAAAGCTCTTTCCTGCATCTACTCTGCCTGTCTCCACAGCAGATGCTCTGATCCGTTCTCTTGGCAAATCCAGGGGCAGTCACAGTGGACTCACTTGGCTTCCTCCAGCTCCTCCGTCCTCTGTATGGCGTCCGTCTCATACTTGGTCCTCCACTGGGCCACCTCTGAGTTGGCCTTGGACAGGACACGCTGGAGCTCAGCCTTGGCCTCCATTTCTTCTTCATACTGTTCCCGTAGCAGGTCACAATCATGCCGGGCTGACTGCAGTGCGTGGGCCAGGGCGTTCTTGGCCTGGGAAGAGGTGGGCATCAAGGAGATTAAAGCAAACCTACCCCTCCAGTCTCTAGATTCTTATGTCTACATCCTGAAGCCTTCAGTCAAGACCCAGACTTACCCACATAAGGTGGAGTCTCAATGCCTTTGAGTGATTTTTATTTGCCTACCTCTATCCCTTACAAACAAGGAATCATTAAATGACCAGGAGAGTCTTTTTGTAGGGAGATAGGTTAATAGGTTATCTTTTGCATCCAGGTGTGTTCCTGGAGGCAATGGTGTGTCCAGGGATGCTACCGAGCCTGTCCCACTGCCATTATCTGGGCCTCACCTTGCCTTCCTCCTCCAGCTGCCTCTTGAGGTCCTCCATCTGCTGCGTGTAGGAGAGCTTGCCTCGGGTCAGCTGGGAGATCAATGCCTCCTTTTCTTCCAGTTGCCTAGCCAACTCGCCTGGAGGTGGAATGAAGGGTTCTTGGGCCTTGGAAGGGAAAACCAAAGCTACCAGGGGCAGGGTGGGGGATGGTCAAGGGCACCCACCATTCTCTGTCTGCAGCTTGGCTCGCTGTGTTGTGAAGTCGTTGAGGGAGCGCTGGGCTTCTTCCAGCTTCACGCGGTATTCATTGGCCTGGTCCTCCAGTGTCCGGGACACTTTCTCCAGGTTTGCCTTCAGGCATTAAGGAGCAGATGAAAGGTGAAGGTGGGAAGGGCCAGGACTGGCAGGGAGGAGGGGTTGTGTGGACCCAGACCAGAAGAAGGCAAGGAGGGCAAGGATGGGGAGAGCTCAGAGGACAGGCTGGAGGGTGACACAGAGTAGAAGGGACTCAGTCTGAAGAAGGAAAGGCATTGAAGAAAGACTAGTAGATAAATGTCCATGAAGGCTTTGGAGAGGCAGGATACACAGGAGGTGAAGGCCAAAGGGCACGAAAGGGAATGAGAATGACAAGAGATGACACAGCTGTGAGGGGATTAGAGGAGGGAGCTGCTGGAGGGCCCACCTTGGCCTTGATGATCTGCTCCATGTTGGAGGTGACATCATCCAGCTCCAGCTTGAACTCACTCTTCTCTTTCTCCAGCTTCTGCTTCACCCGCTGTAGGTTGTCTATCTGCTCGCCCAGCTCGGCCACACTGTCTGCATGCTTCTTGCGCAGGGCCGCGGCCGTGGCCTCATGCTGCAGCGTGGCCTCCTCCAGGTCCCGCCTCATCTTCTGGAACTCGGCCTCGCGCTTCTTGTTCATCTCTATCTGCACGGATGTGGCTCCGCCTGCCTCCTCCAGCCTCTCACTGATCTCCTCCAGCTCCCGGGACAGGTCTGAGCGCAGCTTCTCCACCTTGGCCCTGGCTGTGCGCTCGGCCTCCAGCTCCTCCTCCAGCTCCTCGATGCGAGCCTAGTCAGGGGCACAGGGGTTCAGACCTGCTGACCTGCTTCCTGGATCCCTCCATTGAGGCCCGGCCCCAGGACTCTAAAAGGCTCCCAGGTACTAGATCTGTACCATTGGTTTTCAGCCACTAAATATAGCTGGCAATGCCTGGAGATGTTTGAACTGTGTGGAGGATGCTGTGGTGGCTGTAGGTAGAAGCAAGGGGTAATGCTAAACACCCTAGAACAGACTGGTCATTATTAGGAAATTGTCCAATGCCAAAGTTTGGAGGATTTCCCTACAGCATCTGAGACTCATCTTGAGTGTCTGCAGCCTCAAAGAGCCCACAGTTTCACCTGACTCAGATCTGCTTACTCTAAGGGAAGGAAATAAGCACTCATGTTTTCACTAACATTTGCAGCAAAGCTGCCTCAAGGACCATCAAATACTATTGTAATTATCTGAACTAACCATGAAGTCTAATCAACTGTATTCTCCATGCTTTGTGGACTCTTTGGTTACATTCAGGCCCGGACTGGAGCTTGATTGCTCCTTTCCAAGCCAGGCTTTGTACCATCGAGATATCCTCTTCTTCATACCCCTACCTCATCGTCGTGACTAAACCTGGAGCATGCTCATCTGCCATTTTGGTCTTTTGTCTTTATAGGAAAGATTTGTGTGGTTCTGTTTTTTGGTGCAATGAACAACTCTAGTGAACCACAGAGTAGACCCTGGGGTAGGAGAGAGGGGACCTGCACCTCTGCTCTCAAGGTAGAGAAGGTAGGACTTGAAGCACAGACCCTGCACAGAAGAGGGAGGTGCTATAGCCTAGTGCCAAGACCCAGTGAGAATAACATCATTATCTAGAGGCCAAAGAACTTGCCCACACTTGTGGCAGAAGACCCAGGGGATGGCTCAGTATTCTGTGTAAAATAAAAATGGTGTACCCAAGAAGATGGGAAAACAAACCACACACGAGTGCAGGTAAGCCTCAGTTTACAGACTTACTGCCATCGTGCAGGTGAGAAGAGTGAGTGTCAAGGAGGCTAGGTGACTTACTCCAGGAAGTAGGCGCTAACTATTCAGCAATGCCTGTGGTTCTCAGCCTGTGTTAGAGGCTGGGGTTAGTACCCAAGGACTGTGAACAGAGCAGCCCCTGGGAGGAGGGTTTGTGAGGGTTTGCCTCATCCCTGTGCAGAGAGATAATAGGGAGGATCGGAGCCCTCTCAGTTGCTCCAGAGCAGAAGGACCAACAGACAGAGAGCATCTTGGGAAAAGAAGCTCTATTAGCAGACATGATTTTCCCTCAAAACAGCTTTGCTAAGATGACATATTCTTGCTCAATAATGGGAAAGCTAGTATTCCTGTATTTAGGAGTGCTTGGGTCCTGGGCTGCCTGGAGTCTCAGACATAGTCTAGAACCTTAAACACCCCCTATAGACTCTGGCCACCCTGGGAAGTAGGTCACCTGGTTTTCCTTCAGTTTCTTCTGCAGCTGAAGAGCCAGGGCCTGCTCATCCTCAATTTTACTGTTCTGCTGACTGATGTCGAACTCTTTCCTGGAGCAGAAGGGATGTGTAACTGATGGCCATTCTTTCCTCTGGGCCTGTCTTATTGCTCTATGCCAGAACCAGCCCCCCAAACCCTGACCCAGGCAGCAAAGGGGTAGAGCCTTGACTGCCCTGACTTTCAGTGTGTCCAGGGAAACCAAGCCAGTAGAAATACAGCACTCTACGCCATGGTTACCAGGCCAGAAACATATCCCATGTCAAGCCCCTCCTGCCCACCACGGCCCATACTTCTTGAGCTTTTCTTCCAGCTGAAGCTTGTCATTCTCCAGATCCATGATACTCTCCTGCGTCAGCTTCAGGTCACCCTCCAGCTTCCGCTTGGCTCTCTCCAGGTCCATGCGTACCTTCTTCTCCTGCTCCAGGGATCCCTCCAGCTGGCAGAGAGAATAAAATGAATAAGTGCTAGAAAGACTAGCACAGTGTATGCCTTAAACTTGAAGTCTATTGGGGTTGGTACTCAGAGACTGGCCTGATGAGGAATCACAGAGAACAGAGAAGCTCCTGGGGTCATACAGTTAGATGCAGAGGGGGAAATCCCTCCCCTACAGGCACTGGCTGCAAAGTCTTGATCTGAGAGAGGTGGAATGTGGCTCTTATCACTTACATCATCCACCTGCTGCTCCAGCTTGACTTTAGACTTGGTCAGAGTGTTGACCTTGTCTTCTTCAGCTTGCAGGTCATCCAGGGCCTGCTGATGGGCCTCTTGCAGAGCTTTCTTCTCTTTGGTCAGCTTGGCAATGATCTCGTCCAGCCCAGCCATCTCCTCTGTTAGGTTTTTAACCTGCCAAAAAAAGAATAAAACCAAACACATAAATAAATTTACAATGCCTTTAGGATCAAAGGTTGTCACCGTGTCATCGTAAAAAGGTACTACCAACTAGGCCCATACTCTGGTCTGAATTTTTTTGGCAACCTGAGCTGAGGCAGAGGGAGCCGGCCTTACCTTGTTCTCCGTTGCGTGCTTTTCCTTCTCCACCTTGGCCAGCGTCAGCTCCAGGTCATCGATATCCTTCTTGAGCTCTGAGCACTCATCCTCCAGCTTGCGCTTCTTGGCAGTGAGCTCAGCATTCATCTCCTCCTCGTCCTCCAGCCTCTCAGTCATCTCCTTCACCTTGGCCTCCAGCTGGATCTTGTTCTTGATGAGCTGGTCACAGCGCTCTTCTGCATCATTGAGGTTGTCTTGTTCCTGGGGGCAAGGAATGGACCAGGAGAAGTCAATGACTAAAGAGATTAAAGAGAGGAAAGATGCAGGGCCTTGTAAAGGGCTGGAGCTTCAGGATTCCCAGACTCTGGAGATGAGATGGGCAATGATCCAGGAGACACAAAGGGGGAGAGAAGAGAAAGTCATGCGTCCTCACCGCCTGCACTTGGAGCTGCAGGTCGTTCTTCTCCTGCAGCAGGGACACCATCTTCTCCTCCAGCTCCTTGCGGCGAGCCTCAGACTTCTCTAGTGTTTCTTTGACTCGTCCAAACTCCTCCTTCATGTTGGCCATCTCCTTCTCTGTCTCTGCGCTCTTCAGCAGCGGCTTGATCTTGAAGTAGAGCTTCATCCATGGCCAATTCTTGACCCCCATGAAGGCCCGAATGTTCCACTGGATAACCAGCAGGGCATCCCTGACAAGAAAGAGTAGAATCAGGAAGAACTCTAGAAAGAAGTCTCCTTAGTCGTGGGACCAGTTGCACTGGCTCCCTCCATCTAAGCAAGTCTGTAGGCACAAAGAACAAGGGGCATTGTAGTCTCACTCCCCATGATTTCAACAAAAATGTGGTCTGCATTCCCCTACTGGGAGAACAGTAGTAAAAGAAGCCACTGAGAAGTCTACCGTGCTCAGTGTTCATTTTCAGGACACCTTCAAATACAGACTATGTAGCAATTTACATCTTAGAATGCCTGTGGGGTGTGTGTGTGTGTGTGTGTGTGTGTGTGTGTGTGTGTGTGTGTGTAATGAAATTTAAAAACAAAATAACTGCTTGGGAGCCCACCAGCTGAGCAGGAGATGGAGCATTCAGCCACCGAGCTGGAAGTGGACTCCTCTCTCCACCTTCTCTGGGCCTCAACTAGAAGCAGCCACTGCTATTGAACTTGGTTTTCATTTTAACTTAAAAAAATTTTTTGGCTGGGTGTAGTAGTGTACATTTTTTTTTTTTTTTTTTTTTTTTTTTTAATCTCAGCACTCAGGAGGCAAAAGCAGATGTCCTGCTATGGTTTGAGGTCAGCTTGGTCTACATAGTGAATTCCAAGCCAACTCTGCTTGGAACCCATCTCAGCTTTTTTTTTTTTTTTTTAATTTATGCTTGTGCATGTGTTGTATATAGTTATACACACATGAATAACATGCCCATGTGCGCTTAGAGACCAGAGGAGGACATTAGGTGTCTCCTTTTGTCATTCTCTGCCTTAAGGCACTGAACCTGGGCCTTGCCATTACTGTTAGGCTGGTATGCAGGGAGCTCTACTGACCCAGCTGTCTCTCTGCTCGCAGTGCTGGGTTATGGATTAGGCAGCCACGCCTGGCTCACCAGGAGAAGGAGCATAGAGCTCATGTTTGCAAGCAAACACTACCCGAGCCACGTCCTCGGTTCCTTGTTTTCTTACTTCTTCAAGAAAAAAAGTGTTTTAAGCAATGCCCAAAGATCACTTTAAACAATGCACTTCTGTTTTCATGATTTCTGAGCTTCCTAGACAAATTCCCTGTCATACTGTATGTCTGCTTGGATGCATTGTTTTTATGCCCTTAGTGACTTACGCTTTTAAAACTCAAGTGTATCATACCATGTCACTGTAGCTTAACCATTTTCACTGTTACATAGTATTTCACCACATGGCTGGAATACTAATTAGCCACTCTCTTTTAGATGGAAATTGAGGTTGTTTCTACATCTCTGCTCTTTAGATTAAAACTGCCATGAAGATTGATTTTTTTTTCTTTTGTTTCCTGGTCTACATGTGAAGAGTTTCTCTGTGAGACTGTGTTCAGGAATGGGATGGGAGGTATGTGATGACAAAAATAAAGACACAGAAGCAGAAGGGCTTGGTTAGGAATGAAAAGGGGCCCGCAGGAGTCGGGGGCGGGGGAAATGGGGTGAATATGATTACCGAATATTATATACACATATGAATTTGTCAAAAACATGACAAAATTAAAAGGATGTGATAGTTCAACTTTAAGGAAGAGAACAGGCTGGGGAGATGGCACAGCAGGCAAACTAAGCTCTCAAGCACCACAGCTGGAGTCTAGTCCCTGCGACTGAACATGGGAGGGGCAGAGATCTGGTCCTGCATATTGTCCTCTGACCTCCACCATGCCTCATGCACAGACACATGTTCACACATGCCACATACACGTGCACATACAAAAGAAACACGTAAATGTGGGCTATTTCCATAAAGAGAGAGAGTAAGAGCCTTTGGGGTGGCTCAGCAAGGAGAAGCTGTCTGGTGGCCTCAGTTTATCCCTTGGACTCACATAGTAGAACAACAGGAAAAAAAAGCCTGCTGTCACTGTGACTGGTGTACAGAGCGACCTCAAGAACAACCAGGGCTACACAGGGAAACCCTGTCTCAATCAATCAATCAATAAAACAAACTCTGTGGGTTATCCTCTGACCTTCACATATGTGACAAGGCATTACCCCAATAAATAAATGAATCTAATAAAAAAAAAAAACTATGTACATTGAAAAAGAGAATAAAATGCTTTTCAAAATCCTATACTAATTTACACATCTGTAAACAGTAGGCCAGCCTTCTTAATTCATCTGGTGTTTTAAAGTGTCATGGAGTCTTTACAAAATAGTTCAAAATGAAATCTACTGCAGTAGATGCACTTATCCACATCACAGCAAGCAGTGGAGCCAGGATCTGAATTCAGATCCTTGTAACTGGTCGGCACTGCTGGCCCTCCTCTCATCTGACACTTGCCCTCCACGCCGGCCTCACCTGCGTTCCACTATCTTCTTGAACTCAATGCGCATGAGCTGGCCTCTGGCCTGAGCCTGGATTCTGGTGATGATGCGGCTCAGCCTCTCATCCCGCATCTCCTCCAGGAGTCCCAGCAGCCCCGCCTTGAAGAACACCTGAGGGCAGAACGAACGTGGGGGCACAGCCTCAACAAAGGGTGACCAAGGTAGAGGAGGGTGGAAGAATGTTCAGTAAGCTCCCAGGGACCTATCACCTGTGCATTCTAGGTCTGACTGTGGGAGTGGAAAAGGAGAGGGGTGGAGACTGTGCTAGTCTGCCTCCCAGTCTCAGCTGTATCACTCAGCATGACTACCTGCTCTGTGGCCATTCTGTAGAGCTCTAGACTCACCTTGGTGTGACCAAACTTGTATTGGTTGTGGTCAATGTCCAGGGAGCCCAGCAGCTTCTCCGCCCCTTTCCTGCTATCAATGAATTGCCCCTCAGGGATGGCTGCTGGGTTCAGGATGCGGTACCTTGGGAGGGAAGTTCTCAGAGTCATTTGCATTCTGTGTGGCTCTGCTCTGCCTATAGAATTCCAGGGCCACCATAGATGCCCCCACTCCCACAAAGGGAGCCAACCCCTGGCTCCCTGAGCCCTGGGGAACCCCTTACCTCTGCCGGAAGTCCCCGTAAAGAATGCGGTTGGGGAAGCCCTTCCTGCAGATGCGGATGCCCTCCAGCACGCCATTGCATCGCAGCTGGTGCATGACCAGGGGGTTGTCCATCACCCCTGGGGCAGCAGAAAAGGTGGAGATCAGCCTCTGGGTAAGTGGATGCCAGGCAGCACCCCGACTAAAGCCTTCCCTATGGCTCACCTGGCGCCTTCCGCTCATTGGGGATAATGCAGCGCACAAAGTGAGGGTGGGTGGTCCTCAGGTTTGTCATCAGTTTGTTGAGATTTTCCTGGAGAAGAGTAGAGTGGAGAGTTAGAGCCCATATGAACCTTCCCTTGGGCCTCTGAGTCCGGGGTTCCAGATACTCCATCACCAGAACCATCAGAAGGAAGCAGGGTGAGTTCAGTCTCATAGTGTTAAATACTCCAAAACAATCATGTAACACTAGCTTCTTTCTGTCCCATACATGGAGCATCAGAGTAGAGTGCTGCAGCCCAGAGGTAAGCTCTGGCCTTACCCACTACAAGTGTTCTGGAATCTCTGGGCCCTTCTTACCCTGTGGAGAGCAGACACTGTCTGGAAGGATGAGCCTTTCTTCTTGCCTCCTTTGCCTTTACCACTGTCACCTAATAACGTGAGAAGGACCAAAGAACAAGACCCTAAAAACACAGGCACTCCCAGGCAGGGCCAGGGCTGTGGTCTTCAGGGCTGTGTGACTTTGGTCAAACAATTTTTCAAGTCTATTTTCCATGAAGGTGGAGGTAACTACCTCTAAAAGCTGGGGCCGTTGCTGGCTAAGATGTAGCCTCTAAGATAGCCTCCCTGCCGGTGTGAAAACACTACCTGTGCCCTGACATTCCATCTCCTATGCAGCCGCTGTCACACTCCTCCTGTTATCTACTCCCTTATACTTCACCCTAGTCATTGCCCACCACTCCCATTTTCTTTCTGTCTGAACTGGAGGCTCAGCTGCCCTATCCTTTGTTCAGCAATCTTGCCAACCTGTATTAAAAGCAATTTATGCATTTTTCTGTGCTGCACATCTGACAGTAATGTGTTTGCCATGCTTCCTGACCTCCAGTTGTTCTCAGACTTCAGGAGACAGACATGTGTGCCCATACCTAGGACACAAGGTAGGTAAAAGTACAGGGGAGTGCAGATGGACTGTGTTGGGCTCCCCTGCTGCATCTGGACCCCACACCTGTAGAAATCCCCTAGCCCACTGTGGGGGCTACCCCCTTACCGGTATCAGCAGAAGCATAGGTGGAGAAGAGCGTAGCCATGAGCTTGAGGGAGGACTTTTGGTACAAACCCACCACCGTCTCGTTGAGTGGGTCCTTGTTCTTTTCCAGCCAGCCCATAATGTTGTAGTCCACGGTGCCAGCGTAGTGGACCAAGGAGAAGTGGGCTTCCTGCTTCCCCTTGACATTGCGAGGCTTCTGGAAGTTGTTGGACTTGCCCAGGTGGTTGTCATACAGCTTGGCCTTGAAGGTCATGTCTGTGGCCTTGGGGAACATGCACTCCTCCTCCAGGATGGACATGATGCCCATGGGCTGACAGCATAGAGCAAGGAGAGAAAGGATGACTAGTTACATTCCCAACTTCCTGGACTCCCACACTCTGACAAGGAGAAGGCTACAGACCTGCATTGCTGAAGGATCAATGTGTGCCTGGGCAGAACCTCTTGGCCCAAGATAGGAAGACAATACTCTTAATGAACTTAAATCCAGTTACATCTGGAGCTATCCTACATATCTTTTTTTCTTTTGCCTCAGTAGCAAAGTAGCTATGTGTTCCTAGTTACTCCCCTTAAAGCCTGCAAAGACTAGAAACATTCTTCTTTTTCAGGCTAGGGACAGATGTGTGTCCACAGAACTTGGCTCCAGGGGCAGTCAGACCCCTGTCAGCAGCAATTTAAGGGTTGGTGGGTGGATCCTGGTTCTGAAAAACACATTTGCCTTCAGAGTATGGAATTCTTAGTTTTTCTCAGGGCTAGAATTCTTTTGAGACTTTGGTAAAGCTGGAGACCGTTTTTTTTTTTTTTTTTTTTTTTTTTTTTTTTTTTTTTTTTTTTTTTTTTCTAGGATGATGCATATATACCTTTCCCAAACATTAGGGGTTCTGTGGTGTCTGGGAGAACCTTGGTGTAGAATTCCAGTAATGACTCAGCTTGTGGGAAGGTCCCTTTTCAGTGAACAGTGACTGACTGCATGCAGGTCAGACACTTGAGTTCTGACCTGTAGCAAAAGGCAAGGCACCCTGCAGGCAATCATTATGCCACAGGGACAGCACTCCTTTCCTGAGGAGACGGGCTGAGAATTGGTTATTTCTCAGCAAACAGGAAAGGTATGAAACTTCCAGTTTCAGTCTAGGACTTTTCCATGATTGATGTTTCTTATGTGGTAGAGAAGGGTCAGGAGTCACTGGGAGGTGACCATCATAGCATGGAACAAGACTCAAGGTTTGAGGGAAGAAGAGAGCAGCCGTGGGTGCTTGTGACCTCACAGTACATGAAGCTGGGTCTGGGGAGCAGCTTGGGATTCTGGGGATTCTGGCTTCCTGAGGGTAGAAGGGATGGAATGACTACTTTGGGTTGGCAGAGAAAGGAGCTCAGGTGGTGGAGGCAGGGCTCACCTTCTCAATGAGGTCGATGCAGGCCTGCAGGTCCATGCCGAAGTCAATGAACTCCCACTCTATGCCTTCCTTCTTGTACTCCTCCTGCTCCAGCACGAACATGTGGTGGTTGAAGAACTGCTGCAGCTTCTCATTGGTGAAGTTGATGCACAGCTGCTCAAAGCTGTTGAACTGCAGGGTGAGGCAGCCAGTCAGGCAGGCCGACTGAGGGTCTTGAGTGGCCAGCGGGGTGGGTCAGCCTTGGACTGTGCCACACACCTGCCCAAGCCCGGCACAGGCATGGCTGGTCCCCTCCCAGGTCATGGCAGGGACAGCGATTGGCTCTAACCAGTCCCCCCATGCTTGGCCCATGACTGGCCCTCCACACATGACTGAAGGTCTGAGTGGGTGGGTGAGGAACAAGTGGTGTCCCAGGCCAGGGCTCGCAGACTCACATCGAAGATCTCAAAGCCAGCGATGTCCAGGACACCTATGAAGTACTGGCGTGGCTGCTTGGTCTCCAGGGTTGCATTGATGCGTGTCACCATCCAGTTGAACATCTTCTCGTACACTGACTTGGCCAGTGCCCCGATGGAATAGTATACTTGCTGTACACTCTGCCCCTTGGTGACGTATTCGTTACCCACCTTCACCCGAGGGTGACACAGGCCCTTGAGCAGGTCTGCTGAGTTCAGCCCCATGAGGTAGGCAGATTTGTCTGCATCTGATTGACAAGGAGAGTGGAAGCACCTTCAATACCTCCACTCCTTGTCCCAGGTAACTTGATTTAGTGTGGCTGTGGGTCTACTTGCCATGTCCTTGCTCCACCCCACCGTCCACCCCATCTCTCTATCCCATAAGCCTCAGTTCCTCCAGTCAGACAGGGGCTTGGTTGGGCTCTAGCTAAAGAGCAGGCCTGGGGGGCAGGCCTAGCCCTAGGTGAAGATGCTGACCACTGCTTCTCATATTTTCCAGTTCCCCCCTGCTTTCTGTAGTATAGTCCAGACTACTTTGCTGCCAACCTAATTCCTCAAGACTTGTTGAAAGGCCCACTGGGCACAGCACAAGAGACTCAGTCAGGAGTAACTTCAGTACTTGAGGTCAGTGGACCTCTTGAGTCTGTGCGACACCTAGGATTTCCTCAACAGTGCACCTCCCTCACACCTTCAGTGCCGTCTGGCTCCGCCTGCTCCTCCCTCTGCTTCTGTTTGAACTTCATGTTCCCATAGTGCATGATGGCGCCTGTCAGCTTGTAGACACCGGCCTTCTCCTCTGCCGTGAAGCTCAGCACGTCAAAGGCACTCTGGGACAGAGGGAGAGGGTGGGTGGAGGGTGGTCCGGGAACTCTCCAGAGCCCCCCAGGGCATCTCCAGGCTCCCCACTCACATCAGTGGCCAAAAGTTCCTCAGAGTCATCGATGGAGGCCACGGACACCTCCCCCTGGGAGACGAAGGCGTAGTCGTACGGGTTGTTGGTGACCAGCAGCATGTCTGCGTCAAGCAGGGAGGGCAGGGCAGGGATGTGGGGGAAGAAGGTAGAGAAAGAAAAGGAGGGGGGGATGGAGAAAGTGGGGAGGGAGATAGGGCAGGGAGGAGATAGAGAAGAGGACAGTCAGTGAAGG